>NC_092877.1:245492035-245792035 GCF_028372415.1 Notamacropus eugenii | reverse complement strand
ACAATATTTGTAACTCTTGAAACATTTCAGTATCTGGGTACTGGGTGGGAGTACACACACACACACATGCACACACGCACACATACATAGAGACAGAGTGCACAGAGTGAATTGAAGAGGATGGGATCGTATCTTAAAAAAAAATGAAATCAAGCAGTGAGAGAGAAATATTGGGAGGAGAAAGGGAGAAGTTATATGGGGCAAATTATCTCTCATAAAAGAGGCAAGCAAAAGACTTATTAGTGGTGGGATAAAGAGGGAAGGCAAGAGAAAAACATGAGGTCTACTCTCATCACATTCCACTAAAGGAAAGAATCTAATCCACACTCATTTTGATAGGAAAACCTATCTCATAATACAGGAGAGTTGGGGACAGGGGCACAAGCAGGTTGGGGGGGAAGATGGAGGGGAGGGCATGGGGAGGAGAATGCAATCCGAGGTCGACACTCATGGGGAGGGAAAGGACCATAAGAAAATAGAAGTAATGGGGGACAGGATAGGATGGAGGGAAATATAGTTAGTCCTATACAACACAACTAGTATGGAAATCATTTGCAAAACTACACAGATTTGGCCTATATTGAATTGCTTGTCTTCCAAGCGGAAGGGTTGGAGAGGGATGGAGCTAAAGAAGTTGGAACTCAAAGTGTTAGGACCAAATGTAATGTTCTTACCACTGGGTAGCAAGAAATACAGGTTAAGTGGTCAAGAAAGGTATCTGGCCCTACAGGATAAAAGAGAAGACGGAGACATGGACAGGGAGAGAGGATAGAGGAGAGAGCAGATTGGTCACAGGGGCAATTAGAATGCTTGGGTTTTGGGGCGGGAGGGCATAAAAGGGGAGAAAATTTGTAACTCAAAATTTTTTGAAAATAAATGTTAAAAGTTAAATTAAAAAAAAATAAACTTAATAGAGGAGCCAAGATGGTGGAGTAGAAAAACACACATATGCTAGCTCCTAACCCACAGCCAACAATATACCTGTAAAGAAGAACTCCCAACAAATTCTAGAGCAGTGCAAGCCACACAACAACGGAGTGGAGGAGATTTTTGTTCCAGGGAGAATTGAAAAACCGACCCAAAAGGTCTGTCAAGCACCGGACCTGGAGCAGAGCCCAGCCCTGCTTTGGCCAAGTGGCACCTAGGGGAGTAGATTCGAGCAGGCTTCAGGGACAGAATCTCCAGCCCCAGCTCAGGGCCTTCCACCCACAGGCTCGAAAAGTCAGTGAGAGGGTCTTTTCGGCAGGCCAAGAGCAGAGCAGGGTGTCCCAATGACTCAGGCACCCTCGGGAGGCAGCAGCAGAACTTATTCTTCTGTTCTATTTACTTTATTCTACATCAGTTCATGTAAGTCTCTATCTCTCCTAAAATAATCTTATATCGTGACTGACTACTTCACTCTGAGTCTCTAAAGTAGCTACATTTAAACTCCTCAGCCCCCTTGTAAGTCCCTTCACAGTCTGGCTCAAATTTACCTTTACTGAATTATTTCACATTTCCTTCCCTCTATATTTTTCTTATACTAGGCAAAGTTCCGATTATCACTCCTTCAAATATGACATTCCATTTCCAACCTTCATACATTTAGAGAATTTCATTCTCATATAAAAAATTCATGACATTTTTCCTCTACATTTCAGGTGTCTTCTCCACTGGGAAGCCTTCCATTATTTCTATAATAGTAATTCTTTCCAAATACCCTTACATTTCTTTCTCTGTAGATGTCCAGCATTTCTCCCACCTGCTCCCTGTTCTATTTAAAGTTCATGAAGGCATAAAGTATTCACTTTTGTTCTTTTATTCCCAATATTAACACAGAACTTTGTTCATGCTGATAAAAATGATTGTTAACATTGATATCACACTCACTGTGTGACTGACAGGGCAATAAACATTTTACACTCATTATCTCATTTGGTTCTCACAACAAACTTGGAAGGCATGTACTACTATTATCCCTATGTCAAGATTTTTGTCTCTGTGATGAATTTGAGTCTGAATAAATATTTTAGTTCTGTGTTTCATATGGAGAATCTGTGGGATTTCATGATTTTGAATGGTACCATGATATTCATGGCTGCTGTGGGCAGCGTGAATATTGCATTGGAAATACAAATGGTGATGGGAATGGGATCTTGAAGTATCAGACCTCTATTTGGTGACAGAAAGGCAGAGGAGACAAAGGAAGAACCAGACATGCTTGTGTGGGAGGATTTTTGTTCCTCCCTTGAAAGAGGATGGACTAAAGTCACAGGGCTTTGTGAAAACTGGGAATCAAGGATACAGAAAGAAGAAGCCAGAGACTTAGAAAGATATTTGCAGGGAGCAACAGTGGAACCAGTTAAAGAAATAGCAGGGGTGTGTAGGAAAGCCTGGATCGAGCTAACAAGCTATCACATTGTATGTAAATGTGGATATGGCCTACTTGAGGAGAAGTGTCATATGGAAAGGGAGTTGGCTGGTTTGCAGGAGAAGCTTTTTATCCTGCAGTATTGAAGCTATCCTTTGGGAGAGGAAGTTGGAGAACTATAGTGGTAGAAGCCAAGGTTGTTGTTTGTTTGTCTCACAGGAGGTGAAAAGTTAACAATAAGAAAGTGAATAAAGCCCTTGCACAGACTGAGCTTGATTCTGGCCTAAAAACACACCAGAAGGACATATGGAAGGAGAATGAAACCAGTGAGAAGGGTGGGGTTTGGTTAATACTAAGAAGGAAACAGGGGAATTGGGATCCCTAAAGTGTTTGGGGAGGTGACTGAGGATTTTTCTCAGTAAGAGGTCCCAGATATTTTGAGTGGGTTCAGTCAAAAGATGGGGAGTCATTGGTACCTGGGATGGTAAAAATTAGTGAAAAAGACAGCTTTTTCTCAATAGAGAGGAATGAATAGCCAGTGGATTCAGGGTGAGAGTGGATTGTGAAGAAAGAGTTATTTGCTGCTCTGTTGAGAGCTGGGGTAGATTTTGGAAGAAAAGATGGCATTCCAACTAAATAACTATATAAAATATATTGAAGAAAGAACCTTTATTTTAGACTAAGCAGGGAGGTAGGAGTTACCCCTGAAGATCATTCTGAAACATTGTATCCAGGTTCATCAATTTGTCTGGAGAATGAGGGGTTGGCCAGTCCTCAGCTTAGATTAAAGAAAGTGTACCTCTAGCCAGAATGATGACTCCAGGCCTGAAAACTGGAAAACAGTAAACAATAGTGAATGAGGCTATGATAATGGGTTCATAGACTCCAGAAGCATGGTTGACCCTATATGTACCCTGCTTCTAGTGATTGTCTCCTTGTTTATTTTTGAATATTATCTATTCAACTTGTTTGTCAGATTTGTTTTCTGGAGGCTTAATACCCTCCACTGAGGATGCCTGACCACTTAAGCCAGATGTCACCCCCTATCCATGACTGTGCTGTATCATCTCTGGACCTGCAGATGCTAGCTAAAGAACTTATCTCTCCAATGGAAACTGTTGGGGCACAGACAGGTCTATGTCCAATCTCAACAGGAACTAGCTGTGGAAGAAAAGAACTTCACCCCTTACCCCAAGATTTTGGGCCCCATGTATTTGAGGGGGGAATGAAGAGGTGCTTGTGCTCAAACCCCACCTTAATATACTGTTTTATGTGCTCATTTTGTGTGATCTCTCTTATACTGTTGAAAAGTTCTATTGACAGCGGTTGCCACACCAACATATGTAATGAATATGAAAGATCTAGGGACCAACTCTAATGGTAATTTGAATTGAAAAATCTTTCCTACTCATTAATAGGCTCAATAAATCACATGCAGCCTATGGTGGGAGGAGTTTGCTGAATGGGTGGAGCAGGAAGAGGAAGAGATGAGAGGAAGCTAGTCTAGAGGGCAGTCAGAGCTAGGAAGAAAGTAGGCTCCTGGGTAGTGTGAGTGATTTTGTGATTGTTTGTGATTTTGATTAAGAGAGCCTGCTTGTGACCAGTGTAGTGGACGTTGTTTGTGGAACACTAACAGGAGGCAGGCGGGGGGATGGTGCTCTCTGCTTTGTTATTGTATATAGATTTTTGTTGCTGCAATGAATTTAGGTCTGAATAAATGTTTTGGTTCTGTCTTCCATGTGGAGAGTCTTCAATATTTCGTGATTCTGAATTATGACTTGTTATCTATGACTGCAGTGGGAACTGTGAATACTGCATTGTCTCTACATGGTCAAAAGTAAAACTCTTGAACAGAGGAAGGGAGAAAAGAGAAATAAAAACTGAAATGGGATGGAGGAGCAGAACGGAGTGAAAGACACAGTAATCTTAACTTTAAATGTGAATGAGGTGAACTCTTCCATAAAGCAGAGACAGATAGTAGACTGGGTTTAAACCACAATTCTGCAATATGTTGTTTACAAAAAACACATTTGAAACAAGGGAATACACAAAGGATAAAAGCGAAAGATTAGAGTAGAATGTATTATGCTCCATTTGAAGCAAAACAAAAAAAAGCAAGGGTAGCAATCCTAATTGCAGACAAAGTAAAATCAAAAATAGATCTAACCAAAAGAAATAAGAAACAAAATTATATCTTATTAAAGGGCACCACAGACAATGAAGTAATATCATTACTAAACATATGTTCCAATTGGTATAGCAAGGAAATTCTGAGAGAATTTAAGGGGGATACAGGAAGAAATAGAAAATAAAAATATAATAGTGGGGCACCCAACCTCCCTCTCTCTGAACTTGATAAATCTCCCTCAAAATAAACAAGAAAGAATTTGAGGAGGTGAATACAATTTTGGAAAAGTTAGTTATGACTGACCTCTGGAGAAAACTGAGTGGGTACAGATAGGAATATAGCTTTTTATCAGTGATACATGGCATATACAAGAAAATTACCATTACTAGGGCAATAAGGCCTCACAATCCAGTGAAGAAAGTCAGAAATAGTCAATGCATATTTTCCAGATCATGATACAGTAAATGTCATATTCAGTAAAGGGCCATAGAAAGATAGATAAAAAATTAGTTGGAAATTAAATAATCCGAAAAAAGGGGGTCAAAAATAAATTATAGAAACAATTAATAACTTCATTTAAGAGAACGACAATAATGAGACATCTTACCAAAACTTATAGGATGCAAGGAAAGCATTTCTTAGTGGCAGTTTTATATGTCTGAATGCTTACATAACTGAAATAGAGAAAGAGGAGATCAATGTATTGGGAATGCAAATGTACAAGCTAAAGAAAAATCATATTGAAAATCCCCAGTTAAACACCAAATTAGAAATACGAAAAACCAAAGGAAAGATTAGTAAAACTGAAATTATGAAAACTATTGAATTAATAAATAAAGCTGAAAGCTGGTTTTATGAAAACAGAAACCAATAAAAATAGATAAACCTTTGGTCAAATTGACTAAAAAAAAGGAAAGACGAAAATCAAATTACCAGCATCAAAAGCAAAACTGGTGAATTCACCTCCAATGAAGAAGAAATAAAATCAATAATTATAAATTATTTTGCATAATTCTATGCCCTAAATTTAGCAATCTAAGTGAATCGAATGAATATTTACAAAAGTATAAGTTTCTCAGAAACACATCAGGAGAATTAAAATACTTAAATAACCCCTTCTCACAAAAAGAATTTGAACATGCCATCAATGAGCCCCCTAGGAAAAACAAATCTCCAGGGCCCGATGGATTTACCATCAAATTATATCAAATATTTAAAGAAAAATTAATTCCAATACTATCTGGACAATTTGGGGAACTTGGCAAATAAAGAGTACTGCCTAATTCTTTTTATAGCACACATATGGGGTTGATACCAAAATTGGGAAAAGGCCAAACAAAGAAAGAATATTATAGACCAGTTTCCCTAATGAATATAGAGGGAAAAGTTTAAATAAGGTATTATTCAAATAATTATAGCAATGAATCATCAAAATAATGCATTTGTACAAGGTAGGATTTGTACCAGGAATACAGAGCTGGTTCAGTATTAGGAAAACTATCAGCATGATTGATTATATCAACAGCAAAACTAAAAGAAAAAATATAATTATCTCAATAGTTGCAACAAAAGCTTTTGACAAAATACAACACCCATTCCTTTTGAAAATCCTGGAGAGCATAGGAATAAAAGGAGTCTTCCTTAAAATAATGGGTATCACCTGTCTAAAACAATCAGCAAGCATTATGTGTAATGGAAATAAACTAGATCCATTTCCAATAAATTCAGAGATGAACCAAGGATGTCCATTATCTTCACTGTTTTTCAATATGTTACTAGAAATGGTAGCTTTAGCAATAAGAAATGAAAAAGAAAATGAAAGAATCAGAATACACAATGAAGAAACTAAATTATCACTCTTACAGACTATATGATGATATATTTAGAGAATTCAAGAGACTCAAGTAAATAGTACTGGAAGTAACAAACAATTTTAGCAAAGTTGCAAGATATACAATAAACCCACCTAAATCATCTGCATTTCTATGTATTACTAACAAAAGACCAACAGCAAGGTATGGAAAGAAAAATTATATTTAAAATTACTGTAGACACTATGGCGTATTTGGGAATCTACGTGCCAAAGCAAATGAAAGGATTAAATGAACACAATTGCAAAATAATTTTTGCACAAATAAATTCACATCTAATAACTGGAAAAACATCAGTTGCTCATGGCTAGGCTGAACTAATGCAATTAAAATGACAATTCTACTTAAATTAGTTAACTTATTCTGTTCCTTATCATTCATAATACCAAAAAATTATTATATAGAGCTAGAAAAAATAATTTCAAAATTCATCTGGATTACAAAATATCCAGAATATTACGGTAATGAATGAAAAGAAATGCAAGGGAAGGTGGCCTAGCCATACAGATCGTAAATTGTATTATAAAGGAGCAATCATCAAAACCACTTGGTATTGGTTTGGAAATAGAGGGGTAGATCAACAAAGTAGGTTAGGTAGCAAAGACACTGTAGTCAATGACTATAGTGATCTACCGTTTGGTAAACCCATGGACCTTAGCTTCTAGGATAAGAATTTACTGTTCAACAAATTTTTTGAGAGAACTGGAAAATACTGTGGCAAAAAATTAGGCATAGGGCAACATCTGACATGGTATTCCTGCATAAAGTTCACATGGGTTCAGGATCTAGGTATAAAGGTTTATACTACAAACAAATTGGGGGATCAAGAAACATTTTTTTTTCTATATGATTCATGCAGAACACAGAAATTTATGACTAAAGAAGAGATAGAGAACATTATGAAATACGAAATGGATAGTTTTGGTTACATGAAATTGAAAATTTTTTGCACTATGACAATGCAACTAAGATAAGCTGAAAAGCAGAAAGCTGGGAAAGGAGTTTTATAACTAATATCTATGATAAAGGCCTCATTTCTGAAATATATAGAAAATTACATCAAATTTGCAAGAACATAAGTCATCCTGAAATGATAAATAGTCAAAGGTAGGTAACTGAGGAAGAAATTGAAGCTATCTATATTCGTATGAAAAAATGCTCCAAATCACTATTGATTAGAGAGATGCAAATCAAAACAACTGTGACATACTACATCATACCTATCAGATTGGCTAACATGACAAAACTGGAAAATGATGAATGTTAGAGAAGATATGGGAGAGTTGGAAGACTAATTTATTGTTGGTGGAGACGTGAGCTGATGTAACCATTCTGGAGAGCAATTTGGAACTATGCCACAAGGGACACAAAATGTGCATTCCCTTTGACCGAGAAATACCATTTCTAAGACTGTATTCCAAAGGGATCAAAAAAAATGGAAAAAGAACCTACATGTTTAGAAATATGTATAGCAACTGTTTTTTGGTGGCCAAGAACTGAAAATTGAGGAAATTCTCATTAGCTGGGGAATGGTTGAACAAGTTGGGACATATGAATACAATGGTATACTATTCTCCTATAAAAAATGATGAGCAGGCAAATTCAGAATAGCCTGGAAAGACTTTTATGAACAGATGCTGAATGAAGTGATCAGAACCAGTGCACAGTAACAACCATGCTATGAGAGGCATGTTTCTGATAGATTTAGCCCTTCTCAGCAGTTCAAGGATCTAAACATTTCCAAAAGGCTCAGGATACAAAATGCCATCCTACTCAAAAAATTAAAAAGAATTATGGAGTTGGAACACAGGATGTAGCTGACTATTTTATCTTTTGTTATGTTTTGTTTTTCTCATGGTTTCTCCCATTCATCATAGTTCTTCTATGCAACATAACTGAACTGAAAATATGTTTAATAGGAATTTATTGTAGAGTTCACATACAATTGCATGCTATCTTGGGGAGGGAGGAAGAAGAGAGGGGGAAAAGTTTTAAACTTCTAGAAGTGAATGCTGAAAACTTAAATAAATAAATTTGAATAAAAATAAATCACCTCTTGTACGATTATAGCTAAAAAAGTTTTTAGAACTTCTCCACTGTTTATTTCTCCACCATTCCTAACAGTTTTCTCTGATCCACACTATTCAATACAGTGACACTGGCTTCCTGGAAAATAACATGCCCCATAATTTTGACTCCAGTCATTTTCTACCACTATCTTTCTCTCATTCCAGGAATATTCTCTCTTCTCTACTCCAACTACTGACTTCTTTGTCTTCCTCTAAATTGCAACTAAAATGTTTCCTTCTCCTGGAAGTCTTTCCCAAATCATTTTAATTTGATAACATTTTCTTTGTCAATTATTTCTCGTTTATACTCTGTCTAGCCTGTTCTTTATATATTAGTTTGCATGTTGTCTCCTTCATTAGATTTTAAGCTCCTTAAGAGTGGGGACTATGGGGGCGGAGCCAAGATGGCGGAGTAGAAAGACGCACATACACATAGCTCTGAACCCACAACCCATAGAATGGCTACAGGGAAGTAACTCACGGCGAATTCCGCACCCAGAGGCCACGGAACATTGGAGCGAGGGAGATTTCTGTTCCAGAGAGACCTGCAAACCTCTCGCGGGGGGGTCCTTCGCGCTGCGGACTGGGCGCCGGGACTGGGAGCTGAGTGCAGCCCTGCCGCGGCCACGGCACCGAGAGGAAAAGATCCGAGCAGGCTTCACAGACAGGATCTCCAGCGGCCACGCGGGTCCCTCCACCCACAGAGGGATCTGCAAACCTCTCGCAAAAGGTCCATCGCGCTGCAGACACAAAGCCCAGCCCAGACCTGCTGCGGCCACGGCTGCGGCACCGAGAGAAACAGATCCGAGCAGGCTTCAGGGACGGGATCTCCAGCGGCCGCACAAGTCCCTCCACCCACAGGTGACAGGGGTGGGTGAGAGAGTCTCTTTGGCGGGTCGAGAGGGGAGTGGGGTGCCCCCATAATTCAGGCCCCCACCGGGAGGTAGAAGCTGAGAGGCGGCTGCAGACAGGGGCTCCCCAAGCGGGCGGGAGCTTGAATCCATTGCGGAAGGTCTGCGCATAAACCCCCTGAGGGAACTGAGCCTGAGAGGTGGCCCTGCCCCGATCTCAGCACCAGATCATAATCTCATACTGAATAGCAGCCCTGCCCCCGCCAAAAGCCCTGAGGCTGGAAGCAGCATTTGAATCTCAGACCACAAACACGGGCTGGGAGGATCAGGAGGTGAGGTGGGTGTGAGGAAAATATTCAGAGGTCAAGTCACTGGCTGGGAAAATGCCCAGAAAAGGGAAAAGAAATAAGACTATAGAAGGTTACTTTCTTGGCGAACAGGCATTTCCTCCCTTCCTTTCTGATGAGGAAGAACAATGTTTACCATCAGGCAAAGACACAGAAATCAAGGCTTCTGTGTCCCAGCCCACCCAATGGGCTCAGGCCATGGAAGAGCTCAAAAAGAATTTTGAAAATCAAGTTAGAGAGGTGGAGGAAAAGCTGGGAAGAGAAATGAGAGACATGAAGTCAAAGCATGAACAGCAGATCAGCTCCCTGCTAAGGGAGACCCAAAAAAATGTTGAAGAAATTAACACCTTGAAAACTAGCCTAACTCAATTGGCAAAAGAGGTTCAAAAAGCCAATGAGGAGAAGAATGCTTTCAAAAGCAGAATTAGCCAAATGGAAAAGGAGATTCAAAAGCTCACTGAAGAAAATAGTTCTTTCAAAATTAGAATGGCACAGATGGAGGCTAATGACTTTATGCAAAACCAAGAAATCACAGAACAAAGAGAGAAGAATGGAAAAATGGAAGATAATGTGAAATATCTCATTGGAAAAACAACAGACCTGGAAAATAGATCCAGGAGAGACAATTTAAAAATTATGGGACTACCTGAAAGCCATGATCAAAAGAAGAGCCTAGACATCATCTTCCATGAAATTATCAAGGAAAACTGCCCTGAGATTCTAGAACCAGAGGGCAAAATAAATATCCAAGGAATCCACAGAACACCACCTGAAAGAGATCCAAAAAGAGAAACTCCTAGGAACATTGTGGCCAAATTCCAGAGTTCCCAGGTCAAGGAGAAAATACTGCAGGCAGCTAGAAAGAAACAATTCAAGTATTGTGGAAATACAATCAGGATAACACAAGATCTAGCAGCCTCTACATTAAGGGATCGAAGGGCATGGAACAGTATATTCCAGAAGTCAAAGGAACTAGGACTAAAACCAAGAATCACCTACCCAGCAAAACTGACTATAATACTTCAGGGGAAAAAATGGTCTTTCAATGAAATAGAGGATTTTCAAGTATTCTTGATGAAAAGACCAGAGCTGAAAAGAAAATTTGACTTTCAAACACAAGAATGAAGAGAACCATGAAAAGGTGAACAGCAAAGTGAAGTCATAAGGGACTTACTAAAGCTGAACTGTTTACATTCCTACATGGAAAGACAATATTTGTAACTCTTGAAACATTTCAGTATCTGGGTACTGGGTGGGATTACACATGCACACACGCTCACATACACAGAGACAGAGTGCACAGAGTGAATGGAATAGGATGGGATCATATCTTTAAAACAAAATGAAATCAAGCAGTGAGAGAGAAATATATTGGGAAGAGAAAGGGAGAAATTGAATGGGGCAAATTATCTCTCATAAAAGAGGCAATCAAAAGACTCATTAGTGGAGGGATAAAGAGGGGAGGTGAGAGAAAAACATGAAATCTACTCTCATCACATTCCACTAAAGAAAAGAATAAAGTGCACACTCATTTTGGTAGGAAAACCTATCTCACAATACAGGAAAGTGGGGGATAAGGGGACAAGCAGGGTGGGGGGGATGATAGAAGGGAGGGCATGAGGAGGAGAGTGCAATTCGAGGTCGACACTCATGGGGAGGGATAGGATCAAAAGAGAATAGAAGTAATGGGGGACAGGATAGGTTGGAGGGAAATATAGTTAGTCCTATACAGCACAACTATTATGGAAGTCATTTGCAAAACTACACAGATTTGGCCTATATTGAATTGCTTGCCTTCCAAAGGGAAGGGGTGGAGAGGGAGGGAGGTAAAGAAGGTGGAACTCAAAGTGTTAGGATCAACTGTCGAGTAATGTTCTTGCCACTAGGAAATAAGAAAAACAGGTAACGGGGTATAGAAAGCTATCTGCCCCTACAGGACAAAAGAGAAGATGGAGACAAGGGCAGAGAGGGATGATAGAAGAGAGAGCAGATTGGTCATAGGGGCAATTAGAATGCTTGGTGTTTGGGGGGGGAGGGGATAAAAGGGGAGAAAATTTGTAACCCAAAATTTTGTGAAAATGAATGTTAAAAGTTAAATAAATAAATTTAATAATAAAAAAAAAAAAAAAAAAAAAGAGTGGGGACTATGATTTGCTTCTTGTTGTATCCCTTGTGGTTACTACAGCATTTATCACACAAGAACTTAATAAATATTTATTTTTTTATTTTTATTTTTTAATGTTTAACAATCACTGCCATACAATTGCGATTTTATCCCCCCCACCTACCCCCACTACCCCCTCCCTCCCAACGACTGCATACAATTCTATATAGATTCTACATATACTTTCCTATTGAGTATATTTTCACTATAGTCATGCTATGTAGTCAGACTAAGATAAATGAAAGAAATCGTATGACAAATCAGAACATGATACACAAACACATACTCATACACAAACATGATCTGCTACATTATGTGAGTGACTTCCATATTTCTCTCTCTGAGTGTGGAAGGCATTTTGCCTTGAGATCCACCATTGGGATTTTTTTTTTTTTGTAAGAAGTTCTTGTGTTATTACAAAAATCTAAGTCTACCAGAAAAAACTCTCACACACTGTGTTCGTTGCTGTGCATAAAGTTCTCCTGGTTCTGCTCCTTTCACTCAGCATCAGGTCATATAAGTCCTTCCAGGCCTCTCTGAAGTCTTCTTGTTCATCATTTCTTATGGCACAATAGTACTCCATTACATTCATATACCATAATTTATTCAGCCATTCCCCAATTGATGGACATCCCCTTGACTTCCAGTTTTTGGCAACTACATAGAGTGCTGCTATAAATATTTTTATACATGTGGGACCCTTTCCCATTTTTATGATCTCTTGGGGATATAGTCCTAGTAGCGATATTGCTGGGTCAAAGGGTATGCACATTTTTGTAGCCCTTTGGGCATAGTTCCAAATTGCTCTCCAGAATGGTTGGATGCGCTCGCAGCTCCACCAACAATGAAATAGTGTTCCAACTCTCCCACATCCTCTCCAGCATTTATCATTTTCTTGTTCTGTCATGTTTGCCAATCTTATACGTGTGATGTGGTACCTCAGAGTTGTTTTGATTTGCATCTCTCTAACCAATAGTGATTTAGAGCATTTTTTCATATGGTTATAGATATCTTTAATTTCTTCCTCTGAAAATTGCCTGTTCATATTCTTTGACCATTTATCAATTGGGGAATGACTTGTATGATTATACATTTGGATCAGTTCTCTATAAATTCTAGAAATGAGGCCTTTATCCCTGAGCTTAGCTGTAAAAATTCTTTCCCAATTTACTACATCCCTCCGGATTTTGGTTGCATTAATAAATATTTATTGATGAAATTATTGGTAATATTTTTTCACAAATCAAAATTCATATATTTCAGCAATAATTCATACTTTTCAGAACAAGTCTTAATAGATATGTTTTACGACTCTACCATTCATTTGTTCACATAGATTCTAGACCTCTCATACTTAGTCTGGTCATTAAGATTGATTTGCTCATAGAGAAAAAAATAAAGTTCTTTTCTTACATAAGTCAGTTCACAACATGCTAAAACTTTGGAGAGTATTCATAATGAACAGCATTAATAGAAAAAAATTGAGAAAAATTTTGAAAGAAAAAGAAGTGAAAGGAGAGGGGAAAAAAGGCAGAGAAACCGTTATAGAAAGATAGAGACAGAGAGAGATAGTCAGATGTACAGAGTCAGAGAGACACAGAAAGAGACAGACAGATACAGGAAAAGAGATTTCTGAAAGACACACCAACATCTGACTTTTCAAAGCTGGGGGGATCCTTAGTGGTTTCCAGAGTCTCATCTGACTAAACACGTTCAATGAGTAAGCCCCCCCAAAAAAGCTCACAGCAAAGTATAGATACACTTTTCAGAACTAGAGGGCATCATAACCCTTGAAAACCAGTACTTCATTAGAAATTAACATATGGTGCAAGGCTTCCAACAACAAAAAATATCTCCCTTAGTCAAGCTTCCCTTACTGGGCCTTAATGGACACACCCATTAATAGGGGCAAAAGATCTTTAACTCTCATTACCACTACATACTGTTACTCTTTATAATATTCTCCTGTTTCTGATCACTTCACTCAGCATCAGTTCATATAAGTTTTCCCAGGATTTTCTGGTCTGCCTGTTCATCATTTCTTATAGCAGAAGAGTATACCATTATATTCATATGCCTCAACTTGTTCTGTCATTGCCTAATTGTTGGACATCTCCTCAATTTCCAGTTCTTGGCCAACAAAAAGGAACGCCTATAAATATTTTTGTACATGTGGGGCCTTGTCTCATTTTCATGATCACTTTGTGATACAACCATAGAAACAGTACTGATGGTTCAAAGGGTATGAATATTTTTATGGCCCTTTGGGCATAGCTCCAACGTGTTCTCCAGAATGGTTGAATTAGTTCACAACACCAACAACAATGAATTAGTGTTTCAACTTTCTCACATCATCTTCAACATTTATTGTTTTCCTTTTTGGCTATGTTAGCCAATCTGATAGATGTGATGTGGTATCTCAGAGTTGTGATTTGCATCTCTCCAATTAATATTGATTTAGAACATTTATTTAAATGACTAGAGATAGCTTTAGTTCTTCCTCTGACAACTGTCTGTTCATATTCTTTGACCATTTATCAATTGAGGATCATTTGTATACATGTAAAATTGGCTCAGTTCTCTACATATTTTAGAAATGAGGTCTTTATCAGAGACACCAGTTGCAACAATTCTTTCCTAGTTTTCTGTTCCCTCCTAATCTTAGTTGCATTGAATTTTGGGGGGCAAAAACTTTTAAATTAAATTAATCAAAGTTGTCCATTTTGTATTTCATAATGTTCTCTGTCTCTTATTTAGACATAAATTCCTTCATTTTCCAAAAATGTAACAAATAAACTACTCTCCCTCCCCCAATTTGTTTACAGTATCAGTCTTTATACCTAGACTATATGCCTAATTTATTCTTTTATAGGATATTAGGCACTGTTCTATGCCTTCCCCCACTACTATTTTCCAGTTTTCCCAGCAGTTTTTGTCCAAAAAGTTAGTCCTTATCCCAGAAGCTAAGCTCCTTGGGTTTAGGAAACAGTAGATTGCTGTTCTCATTGACTACCGTCTCTTGTGCACCTAGCCTATTCGGTTGATCTACCCTTCTATTTCTGAGACAGTACCAAGTGATTTGGATGATTGGTGCTTTATAATACAATATAAGATCTGGTATGAGTAGGCCACCTTCCATAGCATTTCCTTTCATTATTCCCTTCATATTCTGCACCTCTTGTTCTTCTAAATGAATTTTGATATTATTGTTTTAGCATTACACCACATTTTTCATAGTTTTATATGTATGGCACTGAGTAAGTAAATTAATTTAGGTAGAATTGTCATTTTATTATATTAGTTTGTTCTACCCAGGAGCAACTGATGTTTTTCCAGTTATTAAGATCTGACTTTATTTGTGTGAAAACTGTTCTGTAATTGTATTCCAATAGACCCTGGGTTTGTTTTGGCAGGTGGACTCCGAAACATTTTATAGTGTCTACAATAAATTTAAATGGGATTTTTCTTTCTATCTGTTACTGTTGAGTTTTATTAGTAATACATGAAAATGCAAATTATTTATATGGATTCATTTTTTAATCTGCAACTTTGCTAAAGTTGTTTATTATTTAAAGTAGTTTTTACTTGATTCTCTAGGTTCTCTTGGTACATCATCATATAGTCTGCAAAGAATGATAACTTAGTTTCTTCTTTTCCTAATCTAATTCTTTCTATTTCTTTTTCTTCTCTTTTTGCTAAAACTAAAATTCCTAGTACCATAATGAATAAAGGTGGTAATAATAGGCATTCTTGCTTCACCCCTGATCTAATTGGGAATTTATTTAGATTATCTCTATTACATACAATGATTACTGATGGTTTTAGAAAAATGCTACATATTATTTTTTAAAAGTCTGCATTTATACCTATGCTTTCAAATATTTTCCATAGGAATGTGCGAAAAATTTTGTAAAAAGCTTTTTCTGCATTTATTGAGGCAATCATATCATTTCTATCAGTTTTTTTGTTGATATGTTCAATTATTCTAAAAGGTTTCCTAATATTGAACCTGCATTCCTGGTATGCATCTTACCTAATCAAAGTGTATTACTCTCATGAAAGATTGCTATAATATTATTCCTAATATCTTATTTGAAATTTTTGTATCTTTATTCATTAGGGAAATTGGTCTATAATTTGCTTTCTCTGTTTTTGCTTTTCCTAGTTTAGGTAACAGCACCATATTTGTATCATAAAAATTTTGGCAGGACTCCTTGCTCACCAATTTTCCCAAATAATCTATATAGTATTGGAATTAACTGTTTTTTAAATATTTGATAAAATTAGCTGGAAAGTCCATCTGTCCCAAGAGATTTGTTTTTCATAGGGAGTTCATTAATGACATGTTCAGTTTCTTCTTCTGCAATGGGGATATTTAAGTATTTTAATTTCTCTTCTACTTTTCTGGGTAAATTGTTTTTAGTAATTATTCCTCCATATCATTTAGGTTATGAAATTTACGGGAATCCAGTTAGAGAAAATAATTTCTAATTATTATTTTAACTTCATCTTCAATGGAGGTAAAATCACTATTTTTATTTTTGATACTGGTAACTTGGTTTTCTTCTTTCTTTTTCTTAATTTAACTGGTCAAAAGTTTATCAATTTTGTTTTTTTTTCATAAAATTACCTCTTAGTTTTATTTATTAGTTAAATAGTTTTCTGAATTTCACTTTTATTAGTTTATCCTTAGGTTTTCAGTATTTGTAATTTACTGTTTAATTAAAGATTTTCAATTTGTTATTTTTCTAGCTTGTTCAGTTGCATGCCCAATTCATTGATCTCCTTTCAATATTTTATTCATGTAATCATTCAGAGGTATAAAATTTTCCCTAAGAACTGCTTTTACTACATCTCATAAGTTTTGGCAGGTTGTTTCATTATTGCTATTCTCTCGAATGAAGTTATTGATTCTTTCTGTGATTTATTGTTTGACCCACTCATTCTCTAAGTTTAGAACTTTTATGTTAAATTAATTTTGGTTCATTTGTCAACACGTACTTTACATATAATTTTAAATATTTTATATATATTTTTTCATCGTGATCTGAAAAGTATGCATTGAGTATTTCTTCCTTTCTGCACTAGATTCTTAGGTGTTTTTTACTCCAGTATAAGGTCAATTTTTGTGCATATGCCATGTACCTCTGAGAAAAAGGTGTATACCTGTATATTCACATTCAGTTTTCTCCAGAGATCTCTCCTATCTACCTTTTCCAGAATTGTATTAACTTCCTTAATTTCTTTCTTGTTCATTTTGAAATTAGATTTATCAAGTTCAGAGAGGGGGAACTTGAGGTACCCCACTAGTATAATTATGCTATTTTATCCTCTGATTCCCTTAATTTCTCTTCTCAGAATTTGGTTGTGATACCACATGGGCCATATGTTTACTAATGACATTACTTCATTTTCTGTGGTGCCTTTGAGCAAGATAGAGTTTTCTTCCTTATCTCTTTTGATGAGGCATTTTTGTATTTACTTTGTCTGAGATTGGGGTTGCTATCCTAGTTTTTTTCTTTTTTATTTCAGTTAAAGCATGCTATATTCTACTCCAGCCTTTTACCTTTGCCCTGTGTGTATCCCTTTGTTTCAGATTAGTTTCTTGTAAACAACACATTGTAGGACTACATTTTTAATTTAGTCTGGTAAATACCTCTGTTTTATAGGAGAGTTCAATCCTTTCATATTCACAGTTAATATGACTGTGTCTTTCTCTCCATTCTATTCTCCCATCCCGTTTATGCTTTTATTTCACTTTCCTCGATTTTTTTCTGCAAAAGAGTTGAAATTTTTAATAGGTGGGGCCAAGATGGCGGAGTGAGAGCAACGACTCACCTAAGCTCTTGGACAAACTCTTTCAGATACCTCTGAAAGGAGAATCTGACCCAAGTTTGGAGGTGGAAAATCCAGTGGGAGACAGACTGCAGAGGATTCGGAGCCCAGGACAGACTGGAATGTCCACAGGAAGGATCTGTTCTGCAGGGGTGAGCCCACAGCACACAATGCAGTGTGTCCAGCTCATCAGAGCGAAAAGGCCCAGGGAAACCTGAGCAGCAGGCAGAACCAGCAGAGCGGCACCCGAGGGTGGGAGACCAGCAGAGCCGAGGCAATGAGAGCTGCTGAGCGCCAGATATCAGCTCAGGAGCTCCTGAGACTTTCAACCCACAGATCAAACATCGGTAAGTCACCTACCTGAACTTCCGGGATCCAGGATGGTGGAGTGATCAGTAAATGCTCTCTTCTCCCCCCTTGTGACAGTGAAAGAACCACTAAATATTTCCCCAGAAAAATCTTGGATCAGCGGGAACAGCAGAGGGGGCAAATACTCTCATAACACTTAAGGCTAGGAAAATAGCTAAGTGGGATTCCTCCTACTGTGGGGTTTCCAGGGGAAACGGGAAGACAATAGGGTAGCTGGGATCACCATTCCCTGAACTTGCCTTTGCCTCAGTTCAGCTGAGGAGATCTCCAGTGAGCAGACCACTCTTCCCCCACAATTGACAAGATAACCCCAGGGCTGATTAGGGAAACACAAAACAAAAATCTGCTTTTAGCTTTTTCACACGTCAGCTCAACACAAAGTTCTGTAGCTTCTAAATGAAAGGACCAGAAGCCACAACACACAATCAACATCATGAATAAAATAAGGCAAAATAAGTGTGAAAAAAACATAGAATCTTTCTACGGAGAAAAGGACCAAAACAGAAATACTAAAGAGGTCAGTGCTGAGACTGTACTTCCATCTGGAACTTCAGAAGAGACTATGAACTGCTCGCATGCAAAAACAGCTCTCCTGGAACAGCAGAAGAAGGAAACAGAAGAAAAGCTGGCCAATGATGTTAAAATTATAAAAAAAAAAAAAAAAAAGAATTCACCGATGAGAACATCTCTTTGAAAAGGAAAATTAAACAAATGGAAAAGGAAGTACAAAAATTAACTGGAGAAAACAATTCCCTAAAAGGAACAGTTGGTCAAATGGAAAAAGAAACACAAAACCTAACTGGGAAATTTGGACAAATACAAAGGGAAGTACAAAAACTAACTGGAGAAAATAATTCCTTCAAAGGAAAAATTGGACAGATGGAAAAGGAGATGCAAAAGTTAACTGAAGAATACAATTTCATAAAGATTAGAATTGGGCAAGTAGAAACTAATGACTCAGTGAGACGGCAAGAATCAGTCAAACAAAATCTAAAAAATGAAAAGACAGAAGATAATGGAAAATATCTAATTGGAGAAATAACTGACATTGAAAATAGATCCAGGAGAGAAAGTTTAAGAATTATTGGCCTACCAAAAAGCCATGATAAAAAACAAGAATCTGGAGAATATCTGCCAGGAAATCATCAAGCAAAACTGCCCAGAAGTGCTAGATTCAGAGGGCAAAATAGTCATTGACAGAATCCACCGTTCACCTCCCAAAATGTATCCCAGCCTCAAAACCCCAAGAAATATTGTTGCCAAATTCCAGAACTATCAAGTGAAGGAGAAAATACTACAGGCAGCCAGAAAGAAACAATTCAAATATCTAAGAGTTACAGTCAGGATCACACAGGACCTTGCAGCTTCTACATTAAAAGATTGAAGGAATTAGGATGCAGTATTCCATAAGTCAAAGGAGGTGGGGCTACAACCAAGGATCTGCTATCCAGCAAAGTTCAGTATAATATTTCAGGCAAGGAGAAGGTCATTCAATGAAGTAAGCGATTTCCAGACCTTCTTGACAAAAACGCCAGAACTTAATAGACAATTTAGTCTTGAAATGCAGGTCTCAAGAGAATCATAAAAAGGTAAACAGGGGGGAAAAGAATAAAAAAAAAAAAACTTGTTCCTCAATTGGGGTAAACTGTTTACCTGGTTATAAGGGAAGATGATATCTGTTAATCTTGAGAATTGTGCCTCTATTATGAAATA
Organism: Notamacropus eugenii; assembly: GCF_028372415.1. Classification (NCBI taxonomy): domain Eukaryota; kingdom Metazoa; phylum Chordata; class Mammalia; order Diprotodontia; family Macropodidae; genus Notamacropus; species Notamacropus eugenii. The sequence continues at coordinate 245,772,338 of NC_092877.1, read as the reverse complement.
TAAAAGGCATATACATAGAGGGAACAGGTATGAAGTAAATGATGTCATGTTAAAAATATAATTTAAGTATGGGAAGGGATTGTAACAGGAGGTGTAAAAAGGAGGAAGCAGAAAATAGTAAATCACAGGAAGAGGTGCAAAACTATATTAGAGGGAAAGAGGGGAGGGAGATGAGCATTGTTTGAGAGGTACTCTCATCTGATTTGTTTCAAGGAGGGAACAATAAACTCAAGTAGATAATCCTAACTAGCTTTATAGGCAGTAGCAGGGGAAGGGAGAAGAAAGGGGAGGGAAAGTAAAAGGGAGGGAAGAAGCAATAAAGATAAGGGTGAGTAAAGGGAAAAGGGCTTGAAGAAGGAAGGAAGGCAGCAGGAGGAGGCGGTGAAAAGTGAATACTATTGAGGACGGGAAGGGAGATGGGCGAGCTAAAAACACAAATGGTGGGAAAGAGGATGGAAGGAAATGTGAATGGAATGAACTCTCCCATAAAACGGAGACGGATAGCAGGATGGATTAAAAGACATAATCCAACAATATGTTGTTTACAAGAAACACGTTTGAAACAGGGTATACACACAGGATAAAGGTCAAAGTTGGCAGCAGAATATATTGTGCTTCAGCTGATGTAAGCAAAGCAAGAGCAGAAATCCTAATCTCAGACAAAGCAAAAGTAGAAATAGGTCTAATCAAAAGAGATAAGAATGAAAACTATACCCTGATAAAGGCACCATAAACAAAGAAGCAATATCATTACTAAACATGTATGCTCCAAGTGGTATAGCATCCAGATTCTTAGAGGAAATACAGGGGGAGTTGAAGGAAGACATTGACAGCAAAACTATACTAGTGGGGGACCTCAACCTTCACCTCTCTGAACTCGTTAAAACTAACCGCAAAATAAACAAGAAAAAGGTTAAGGAGGTAAATAAAACTCTGGATAAGGTAGATACGATAGATCTCTGGAGAAAATTGAATGGGAATGGAAAGGAATACACTTTTTTTTCTCAGCGGTACATGGTACATATACAAAAATTGACCATATACTAAGACGTAAAAACCTCACAATTCAGTGCAGAAAGGCAGAGATAATCAATGCATCCATCTGAGACCATAATGCAATAAAAATTACACATAATAAAAGACCAAGGAAAGATAAACCAAAAATCAATTGGAAACGAAATAATCTAATCTTAAAGAAACAGTGGGTTAAAGAAGAAATCATAGAAACAATGAACAACTTCCTTCAAGAGAATGACAATAATGAGACAACTTACCAAATCTTATGGGATATTGCAAAAGCAGTTATTAGGGGAAGTTTTATATCTTTGAACGCCTAAATAAATAAAATAGAGAAAAAGGAGATCAATGACTTGGGGATGCCGCTGAAAAAGCAAGAAAAAGAACAAATTGAAAATCCCCAAGTAAATACCGAATTAGAAATACTGAAAACTAAAGGAGAGATTAATAAAATTGACATTAAGAAAACTATTGAATTAATAAAGAAAACCAAGAGTTGCTTTTATGAAAAAACTAATAAAATTGATAAAATTTTGGTCAATTTGATTAAAAAAAGAAAGAAGACAATGAAGTTACTCATATGAAAAAAGAAAGATGTGAACTCACCTCAAATGAGGAGAAAATTAAAACAAAAATTAGAAAGTACTTTGCCCAACTTTATGCCTACAAATTCGATAATCAAAAGGAGATGAAGGAGTATGTTAAAAAGTACAAATTGCCCAGATTAATGGAAGAGGAAGGTGAATACTTAAACACCCCCATCTTGGAAAAAGAAATTGAACAAGCCATCAATGAACTTCCTAGGAAAAAATCTCCAGGTCCAGATGGATTCACAAATGAATCCTTTCAAACGTTTAAATAACTGTTAAATCCAATGCTATATAGACTATTTTTGAAAACTGGGGAAGAAGGAATCCGCCCAAATTCTTTCCATGATACAAATATGGTTTTGATACCTAAACCAGGAAGAGACAAAACAGAGAAAAAAATAATAGACCAATTTCTCTAATGAATACAGATGCAAAAATTTTAAATATGATTTTAGTAAAAAAAAATACAACAACGTATCATGAGAATAATACGTTATGATCAGAGAGAATTTATTTATTTTCTTCTTTTTCCTTTTTTTATTTAACTTTTAACATTCATTTTCACAAAATTTTGGCTTCCAAATTTTCTCCCCTTTTGTCCCCTCCCCCTCCAAAACACCGGGCATTCTAATTGCCCCTATCACCAATCTGCTCTCTCTTCTATCATCCCTCTCTGCCCTTGTCTCCATCTTCTCCTTTGTCTTGTAGGGCCAGATAACTTTTTGTACCCCTTTACCTGTATTTCTTATCTCCTAGTGGCAAGAACAGTACTCGATGGTTGTTCTTAAAACTTTGAGTTCCAACTTCTTTACCTCCCTCCCTCCCCACCCTTTCCCTTTGGAAGGCAGGCAATTCAATATAGGCCAAATCTGTGTATTTTTGCAAATGACTTCCATAATAGTCGTGTTGTATAAGACTAACTATATTTCCCTCCATCCTATCCTGTCCCCCATTAATTCTATTCTCTCTTTTGATCTTGTCCCTCCCCATGAGTGTCGACATCAAATAGCTCCCTCCTCCCCATGCCCTCCCTTCCATCACCCTCCCACCCTGCTTATCCCCTTATCCCCCACTTTCCTGCATTGTAAGATAGGTTTTCATACCGAAATTAGTGTGCATTTTCTTCCTTCCTTTAGTGGAATGTGATGATAGTAAACTTCACGTTTTTCTCTCTCCTCCCCTCTTTATCCCTCCAACAATAAGTCTTTTGATTGCTTCTTTTATGAGAGATAGTTTGCCTCATTCCATTTCTCCCTTTCTCCTCCCAATATATTTCTCTCTCACTGCTTGATTTCATTTTTTTAAAATATAGTCCCACCCTCTTCAATTCACTCTGTGCACTCTGTCTCTATGTGTGTGTGCGTGTGAATGTGTGTGTGTGTATGTGTGTGTGTGTAATTCCACCCAGTACCCAGATACTTAAAAGTTTCTAGAGTTACAAATATTATCTTTCCATTGAGGAATGTAAACAGTTCAACTTTAGTAAGTCCCTTATGACTTCTCTTTGCTGTTCACCTTTTCATGCTTCTCTTAATTCTTGTGTTTGAAAGTCAAATTTTCTTTTCAGCTCTGGTCTTTTCATCAAGAATGCTTGAAAGTCCTCTATTTCATTGAAAGACCAATTTTTTCCCTGAAGTATTATACTCAGTTTTGCTGGGTAGGTGATTCTTGGTTTTAGTCCTAGTTCCTTTGACTTCTGGAATATCGTATTCCATGCCCTTTGATCCCTTAATGTAGAAGCTGCTAGATCTTGTGTTATCCCAATTGTATTTCCACAATACTTCAATTGTTTCTTTCTAGCTGCTTGCAATATTTTCTCCTTGACCAGGGAGCTCTGGAATTTGGCCACAATGTTTCTATGAGTGTCTCTTTTTGGAACGATTTCAGGAGGTAATCGGTGGATTCTTTCAATATTTATTTTGCCCCCTGGTTCTAGAATCTCAGGGCAGTTTTCCTTTATAATTTCATCAAAGATGATTTCTAAGCTCTTTTTTTGATCAAGGCTTTCAGGTATTCCCGTAATTTTTAAATTGTCTCTCGTGGATCTATTTTGCAGGTCGGTTGTTTTTCCAATGAGATATTTCACGTTATCTTCCATTTTTTCATTCTTTTGGTTTTGTTTTGTGATTTCTTGATTTCTCATAAAGTCATTAGCCTCCATCTGTTCCATTCTAATTTTGAAAGAACTATTTTCTTCAGTGAGCTTTTGAACCTCCTTTTCCATTTGGCTAATTCTGCTTTTGAAAGCATTCTTCTCCTCATTGGCTTTTTGAACCTCTTTTGCCAGTTGAGTTAGAGTATTTTTCAAGGTGTTATTTTCTTCAGCATTTTTTTGGGTCTCCTTTAGCAGGGTGCTGACCTGCTGTTCATGCTTTGACTGCATGTCTCTCATTGCTCTTCCCAGCTTTTTCTCCACCTCTCTAACTTGATTTACAAAATCCTGTTTGAGCTCTTCCATGGCCTCAGCCAATGGAGTGGGCTGGGGTACAGAAGCCTTGACTTCTGTATCTTTCCCTGATGGTAAGTATTGTTCTTCCTCATCAGAAAGGAAAGGAGCAAATGCTTTTTCACCAAGAAAGTGACCTTCTGTAGTCTTATTTCTTTTACCTTTTCTGGGCATTTTCCCAGCCAGTGACTTGACTTCTGAATATTCTCTTCACACCCACTGCGCCTCTGCATCCTCTCAGCCAGGGCTTGGAGTCTGAGATTCAAATGCTGCTTCCCAGCCTGAGGGCTTTGGGTGGGGGCAGGGCTGCTATTCAGTGTGAGATTAAGTTCAGGTGCTCAGGTGGGGGCAGGGCTGCCTCACGGGCTCAGTTCCCTCAGGGGGTTAATGCACAGACCTTCAACAATGGATCTGGGCTCCTGCCTGCTTGGGGAGCCCTGGTCTGCTCCCACCTCCCCTGGTGCCTCCAGGCATTACTGATCATATCAACAACAAAACTAACAAAAGCCACATGGTTATCTCAATAGATGCAGAAAAAGCTTTCGACAAAATACAACACCCATTCCTATTAAAAACACTCGAGAACATAGGAATAAAGGGAACTTAACATAAAATAATAAGCAGTACCTACCTAAGACCTTCAGCAAGCATCATATGCAATGGGGATAAGCTAGATCCATTTCCAATTACATCAGGTGTGAAACAAGAATGTCCATGATCACCACTATCATTCATTACGGTACTAGGAATGTTACCTGTAGCAATTAGAAAAGATAAAGAAGTTGAAGGAATAAGAATAGGCAAAGGAGAAACTAAGTTATTACTCTTTGCAGATGATATGATGATATACTTAGAGAATTCCAGAGATTCAAGTAAAATACTACTTATAATAATAAACAACTTTGGCAAAGTTGCAGCTTACAAAATAAACCCACACAAATCTTCCTTCTTATATGTTAGCAACAAAGTCCAACAGCAAGATATAGAAAGAGAAATCCCCTTTAAAGTTAGGGTAGACACTATAAAATACTTGGGAGTTTACTTGCCAAAAGAAACCCAGGGACTATATGAACACAATTACAAGACACTTTTTGCACAAATAAAGTCAGATTTAAGTAAGTGCAAAAACATCAGTTGCTCATGGGCAGGCTGAACTAATATAGTAAAAGTGACAATTCTACCTAAATTAATTTACTTATTTAGTGCCATACCAATTAAACTATCAGACAATTATTTTCTAGAGCTGGATAAAATAATATCGAAATTCACCTGGAGGAACAAAAGGTCCAGAATATCACAGGGACCAATGAAAAAAATACTAGGAAAGGTGGCCTAGCACTACCAGATCTCAAATTGTACTGTAAAGCTGCAATTATCAAAACCCCCTAGTACTGGCTAAGAAACAGAAGGATAGACAAGTGGAATAGACTTGGCACTCAAGAGACAGTAGGCAAGGATTATAAAAAACTCCTGTTTGATACACTTAAGGACCCTAGCTTCTGAGATAAGAACTCACTCTTTGACAAAAATTGCTGGAAATGCTGGATATTAGTGTGGTGGAAACTAGGCATAGAACCATGCCTGACACCGTACACAAGAATAAAGTCCAAAATGGGTACATGATCTAGGTATAAACATTAATACCGTGGACAAACTGGAGGAGCAAGGAATAGTGTATTTATCAGATTTATGGAAAAGGGAAGAATTTTTTACTAAAGAAGTGATAGAAGGCATTATGAAATGCAAGTTGGATTATTTTGATAACATTAAACTTTAAAATTTTTGCACAACCAATCCCAATTCAACCAAAATTCGGAAGGATTTAGTAAATTGAGAAAGAATTTTTACAGCTAATCTCTGGGATAAAGGCCTCATTTTTAGAATATATATAGAATCGACTCAAATGTATAACTATTCAAGTCATTCCCTAATTGATAAATTGTCAAAGATATGAACGGGTAATTTCAGAGGAATAAATTAAAGATATCTATAGTCATGTGAAAAAATAATCTAAATTACTTTTGATTAGAAAGATGCAAATCAAAACACCTCTGAGGTACCACATCGCACATATAAGATTGGCAAACATGACAGAAGAAGAAAATTATAAATGTTGGAGAGGATGTGGGAGAGTTGGAATACTAATTCACTGTTGGTGGAGCTGTGAGCTCATCCAACCATTCTGGAGAACAATTTGTAGCTATGCCCAAAGGGCTACAAAAATATGCATACCTTTTGACCCAGCAATATCGTTCCTAGGACTGTATCCTCAAGAGATCATAAAAATGGGAAAGGGTCCCACATGTACAAAAATATTTATAGTAGCACTCTTTGTAGTTGCCAAAAACTGTAAGTCAAGTGTATCCCCATCAATTGGGGAATGGCTGAATAAATTATGATATATGAATGTAATGGAGTACTATTGAGCCTCAAGTGATGAACATGAAGACTTCAGGGAGGCCTGGAAAGACTTATATGATGTGATGCTGGGCGAAAGGAGCAGAACCAGTAGAACTTTGTGCACAGAAACAACCACAGTGTGCCAGTTTTTGTTTTTGTTGTTTTTTTTTTCTGGTAGACTTTGAACTTTGTAATAACTTAAAAACAAACTTTGTAAGAACTTAAGAAAAATTCCCAATAGTTTTCTGAGGCAAAATGCCTTGCACCTTCACAAAAAGAACTGTGGAATTCATTTGTAGAATGTAGCAGATCATGTTTGTGTGTGTGCGTGCATGTGTATTATGTTTTGATTTGTTATATGATTTCTTCTATTTGTTGTAGTTCGTCTACAGAGCATGACTATAGTGAAAAGGTATGCAATAGGAAAGTATATGTAGATTCTATATAGAATTGTATACCGTCTTGGGAATGGAGAGGGGAGGAGAAGGGTAGATGTGGGGGGATAAAGATCTAAGTTTTATGGTATTGATTTTAGAACATTAAAAAATATAAATAAAATTTTAAAAAGTCGTGAAGAAGAAAGAATATCTAATGAGGCACAGATTCACAAGGGTTGTGATGCCCTCTATCTCTCAAAAGTGTATAAAGACTCTCAGGTGAGGTTTTACGTGGGGAATTACTCACTGGAAGTGTTTGTTTGTCCAGAGGACACTCTGGGCTGTTGCTAAGGAGCTCCTCAGCTTTGAAAATCCATATAATGGTCCTTATATCTTTGGTAACTATGTATACATGTATGGTCAGACAGTTGGGTATGTCTATTGATCTGTGATTCATGTATCGCTTACAGTAGGACAGTCGGAAGCCCTGTCTGTTTTTCTTTAGTTCTCTGTTTGTATTTTTTCTGAAGTTCAAGGTGTTGACTTTTCCCCCTGAACTAAGTGAATGATATATGTGCTTTATTAAAGTGACTGTTGACTCCTCAAAAAAAAAAAAAAAGATTTTAACTTTTTACACCCACCTCCCTCAGTCTTCTGTCCCTTCTCTCAGCATCTCTGGCTTTTTTTTTTTTCAATTTTTCTTTATTACTTCTTCTATCCTTCCTATCCATCCCTCTGTTTTCTTTCTGCTTGCCACTCCTACTGCCTATAGGGCAAGTTAGATTTTTATTCTTCACGGAGTATGTTATTCCTTCCTTGAACCATATCTGATCAGGGAAAACCTCAAACCATCCTGATTTCTCTCTCTTTTTTCCCTCTACTACAATACATTTTTGTACCTGTTCATGTGATGTAATTACCCTTTTCTGCCTCCTCCTTTCCTCTTCTATCCTTACAATTCATTCTAAATCCTTAATTACATTGTCTTATCATCACATCAGATGATTTTTAGCCACATCCTCCATGTCTGTCTATTTTTTTAATTGTCATACTAGATATGTAATTCTCAAGATTAATATATGACATTCTCCCTTATGTTGATTTAAACAGTTTGCCCCATATAACAAGTTTTATTTTTCTCCCAACCCCTGAAGCTGTTTACCGTTTTATGCCTCTCTTGAGTCTTGTATTTGAAGAACAAGTTTTCTATTGAACTCTGGAGTTTTCATCAGAAAGGTCTGGAAATCCCGTATTTTTAAAATATCTCCTTGCCTGAAAGATTATGCTTAGATTTTGCTCAGTTTGGTAATTGATCCACCTTTGTAGCACAAACTCCTTTGCCTTTTGGAATTTCATATTGCAATGCCTCATATTTTAATGCAGAAACTGAAAGGCCCTGTGTTATCCTTACTGTAGTTCCTTCATATTTGAATTGTTTCTTTCTGCTTGCTTGCAGCATTTTTTTATTGATATGTTAATTCTGGAATTTGGCAACAACAGTTCTTAGTGTTTCAAATTTCAAATCTCTTTCAGGAGGTGATTGGGGGATTACTTCAATGACTATTTTGCCCCTCTGGCAAAATCGAGGACTTCAGGGTAGTTTTCCTTGAAGACTCTTTAGAAGATGCTGTCCAGGTGATTTTTTGTTTTCATCATGGCTCTCCAGTAGATCAATAATTCTAAGAATTTTTTTCTTCCAACTTTTCCCAAAGTCTGTTTTTTCAATGAGATATTTTATTTTTTCTTCTAATTTTTTTGTTCTTTAGATTTCATTTGCCTGATTCTTGTTGTTCCAACAAGCCATTAGCATCTGTTTGCTGAGTTATTTTAAGGATTTGTTTCCTTCTGTTACCTTTTGTATTTCTTTTTTTCATTTGTCCAATTTACCCTTTTCAAGACTTGTTTCCTCCAGTTAGGTTTAGTACCTTCTCATTCATTTGACCAACTTTCCTTTTTTTTCTTTTATTTACTTTTATTTATCCTATTTATTTTTCTTGCTAAAATATTTATTTCCTTACATATATTTATTTATATTTATCTTATTTATTTTTAATTTTCAACATTCAGCATTCATTTCAAAATGATTTTTTCCAGATTTTCTCCCCATCAGTCCCTTCTCTCAAACCAAGACAACATTCATTCTGATTACACCCTCCCCCAATCTGCCCTCTATTCTGTCACATCCCCTTTTCTTAACCCTTTACCCCTTACTTTTTTGTAGGGCAATATAGATTGTCTGTATATCATATTTCTCAGTTGCATGTAAAACTACTTTTAACATTTGCTTCTAAAACATTGACTCTCAGTTCTCTTCTTTCTTCCCTCTCCACCAAATTTCAGTGAGAATTATAGCCAGTTAATATGGGTTATAAATGTGTTGTTATGCAAAGCACTTCCACAATAGTCATGTTGGGAAAGAAAAATTATATTTCTCTCTATTCTATCCAGCCTCTCCCCAAGTTATTCTAGCTTCAATGTTGTCCCTATCCCTTTTCAAATATGTTGCTTCTGACTACCCTGCTCCCCAATCTGCCCTCCCTTTTATCACCTCTTGGCCATTTTCCCCTTCCCCCTTACTTACCTGTAGCATGAGATACCCAACTGAGTGCATATATTATTCCCTCCATAATACAAATCCTATGAAGTTAAGGTTCACTCATTCCCTCTCACCCTCCCCTTCCCTTCGATTGTGAAACCTTTTTATTCCTTCTTTCACGCGAGATAATTTGCCCAATTCTCTTTGTCCCTTACTCCTTCTCCCAATATATTCTTCTTTCATTCCTTAATTTTATTTTTTTAGATATTATCTCTTCATATTCAGCTGAAACTGCCTTATCTCTCTCTGTCTCTCTCTCTCTCTGTCTCTCTCTGTCTCTCTCTCTCTCTGTCTCTCTCTGTCTCTCTCTCTCTCTCTCTCTCTCTCTCTGTCTCTCTCTGTCTCTCTCTCTCTCTGTCTCTCTCTCTCTCTCTCTCTCTCTCTCTCTGTCTCTGTCTCTCTCTCTCTCTCTCTCTCTCTCTCTCTCTCTCTCTCTATCTATCTATCTATCTATCTGTCTGTCTGTCTTGTCTTTCTGTCTATCTGTCTAACTCCGTGTCAGTCTATGCTTCCTCCAACTATTCTAATACTAAGCAAAGTCTCATTATTTACTATTATCATCTTTCCATGTAGGAATATAAAAAGTTCAGCTTTAGTAAGTCCCTTATGATTTCAGTTTCCTGTTTTTGTTTCCATGCTTTTCTTGATACTTCTATTTAAAATTCAAATTTTCTATTCAACTCTGGTCTTTCCAACAAGAATGCTCAAAGTCCTCTATTTCATTGAATGACCAATTTTTTCTGAAGTATTATACTCAGTTTTACAAGGTACATGATTCTTGGTTTTAATCTTAGTTCTTTGACCTCTGAAATATAATATTTCAAGTTCTTTGACCCCTTAATATAGAAATGGATACATCTAGGTGTTATCATCATTGTATTGCCACAATATTCAAATTCTTTCTTTCTAGCAGCTTGCAGTATTTCTTTCTTGACCTGGGAATTCTGAAATGTGGGTGCAATATTTCCAGATTTTGTTTTGGGATCTCTTTCAAGAAACATCCAGTGGATTCTTTATATTTCTATTTTATCCACTGGTTTTTTTAATATCAGGGCAATTTTCCTTCATTTTTTGTTGAAAGATGATGTCTATGTCCTTTTTGTACTATGGCTTTCAGGTAGTCCAATAGCTTTTAAATTGTCACTTCTCTAACTATATTCCAGGCCAGTGTTTTTCCAAGGGGGCATTTCCCCTTGTCTTCTACTATTTTCATTCTTTTGATTCTGTTTGTAACTACTGAACTTTTCATGAAGTCATGAGCTTTCATTTATTCCTTTCTAAATCTGAAGGAATAATTGTTTTCACTCAGTTTTTGGACCACCTTTTACATTTGATTAACATTACTTTTTAAGGTATTCTTTTTTAACTCTTTTGCCATTTGAGTTAGTCTATTTTTGGAGATGTTATTTTCTTCATTATTTTTTGGTTCTCCTTTAGCTAGCTGTTGATTCGATTTTCATGAGATTTTGCATCACTATCACTTCTCTTCCCAACATTTCCTCTACTTCTCTTATTTGCTTTTCAAAATACTTTTGAGCTCTTCCATGGCCTGTAACAAGTTAATTTTTTGGAGGGTGGGGGAATCTTTTGATGTAGCTCCAGTCACTTTGTTATTTTCTAGTTTTTTTTTTAACTTTTCTTTTAAAGCAGTTTGCACATGTTCCTAGCCAGATACAGGCCTCTTTCTCAAGTTAGGACTCTATTTCAAATGGTAGTGGGGATGGGGTGGATGTGCTGTTCCAGGCTTCAGGAGTTTTGTATCAGTTACTTGATTTCCTGCTTGTCTTCAGAGGGCCCAGAGTTATGGAAGCAGATGCCACCAAAACTAGTTCCGCTGCTGGGCCTTCCTTCTCCAGCTGGGGCTGGGGACAGACCCCTCTAAACCAGGTTCCAGAGAGTTTTTACACTGACCCTGTATGCTATTTTAGCATTTGTGGATTGAGAAGTCTGGAAACTGTCACACCTGCCAGTATTTCACTCCCTTGAGGCCTACTCTGATGCTGGTTGTGCTAGAACAGATCATGGACTTCACTCCACTTCACTGCACTCCACAGTGCAGTGTGATAGATGCTTCCTATTGACCTGCCAGGGTGTCTTGGACAGGAAATTTGTGTCATCCCATCATTTTCTCAATGCTGCCACACTAGAATTTGTTTTGAGATTTTCCTGTTCCAGGGGCCAAGATGGCAGAGTGATTGGTAACTACTATCTCCCTCCGCTTGTTGACCTTGAGCAACCCAGAGATTATTTCTCCGGAAAAAAAAAAAAAAACCTGGAACAGTGGGCACAGCAGAAAGGACAAACAGACTCTCAGCACAGAAGGATAGAAAGATCCCAAAGGAGAATTTCTCTTGCTGTGGCCAAAGGCGACCAGTGAAGGATCAGAGCTGTCCTAGACAGTCCCACCTCAACAAATTCAAAGAAGATCATAAACTCCAGGGGGGTGAAACCAGCAACGACCAACAGCAGGACTGCAGGAGTGTCTCAGTACCCCCAATGGAATTGGAAAGACACTAGCTCAGAAAGCTGAGCTTGCCTATATTCTAGATCAGCAGAGGAGTCCTCCAGGGTACAGGTCACCCCTTCCCCAAACTTTACAAGCTACTTCCAGAGTAACTGCGTGGAAACCCAAAAAGACTGAACTGGCTTCTGTTTTCAAACATCAGCCAGTTCAGCACGAGGTATGCTAAAACATTTAATTTATAGGTGAAAGAAACCGAGGCCATAACCAAAAAACTCCTCAAATTTTAGGCATCAGAACTGTAGAACAGAACTCCCTGTGCCACAGACCCAGAGATTTACCTTAAAAGCCAGCAAAAGGGATATTATCATGAGTAAAATGCAAAAGGAGGAAGGAAAAGATCATAAAATCTTTCAGCTGGGAAAAGGACCAAAACACAAATACCAAAGAGATCAGCATTGAGACTGTACTCCCATCTGAAACTTCAGAAAAGCATATGAACTGGTGGGAAGAACAGCCTTTTTCAAGAGCTCTGGAAGGATTTTAAAATGCAAATTAGAGAAATAGAAGAAAAACTGACCAATGAGTTTAAAAATATGAAAAAACTGACAAAAACAGGTGCATAAAAAGGAAAATTGAACAAATGGAAAAGGAGATATAAAACCTAACTAGTGAACGTAAATCCTTTAAAGGAAAAATTGGATGAATTGAAAAGGAGATGTAAAAAAGAACATAAGAAAACAATTTGATAAAGAATACAATCAGGAAAGTAGAAGCTAATGAATCTGTGTGACATCAAGAATCAATCAAACAGAATCTAAATAATGAAAAGATAGAAGAAAATGTAAAATACCTAACTAGAAAAACAACTTACCTGGAAAACAGATACAGGAGAGAAGATCTAAGGATAACTGGGCTACCAGAAAGCCATGATGAAAAAATGAGCCTGGATAATATCACCCAAGAAATCATCAAGGAAAATTGCTAAGTAAGTCTATATATAGAGTGCAAAATGTGTCATCAAAAGAATCCACTGTTCACCTACTGAAAAAGATGCCAAAGTGAAAACACCAAGGAATATCGTTGCCAAATTCCAGAACTATCAAGTGATGGAAAAAATACTCCAGGCAGCCAGAAAAAGACAATTCAAATATCGAGGAGTTACAGTGAGAATCGCACAAGACCTTGAAGCTTCTACATTAAAAGACTGAAGGAATTGGAATCCAGTATTCTGTAAGGCAAAGGAGGTGGGACTAAAACCAAGGATTAATTTCTCAGCAAAGTTGAGCGTAATATTTCAGGAAAGGAGATGGATATTCAATGAAATAAAGGATTTCCAGACCTTTCTGAAGAAAAGGCCGGAAATCAACAGAAAATTTGATCTTCAAATGCAGGTCTCAAGGGAGGCATAAAAAGATAAAGAGGGTAAAATTACTAGAATAATATATTCTGATCAGGTCTGGTTTATACCAGGAATGCAGGCATAGTCTAATATTAGGAAAACTATTAACCATATTGATCATATCAGTGAGAAAACTAACAGAAGCCACATGATTATCTCAATAGATGCAGAAGTTTTTGACAAAATGTAACACCCATTTCTCCTGAAAGCACTGGAAAACATAGGGATAAATGGAACTTTCCATAAAATAGTAAGCAGTATTTAGCTAAAACCTTCAGCAAGCATTGTATGCAATCGGGACAAGCTACATGTATTTCCCAGAAGAACAGAGGCCAAACAAGTATGTCCATTATCACCACTATTATTCAATATGATCCTAGAAAAGTTAGGTGTAGCAATAAGAGAATAAAAAGAAATTGAAGGAATTACATTAGTCAAAAAAAAAAACAAAACTAAGTTATCACTCATTGCAGATGATATGATGATATACTTACAGAATCCCAGAAAATCAAGTAAAAAACTACTTGAAATAATAACCAATTTTGGCAAAGTTGCATGTTACAAAATTAACCCACACACATCTTCAGTATTTCTATATATTACTAACAAAGCTAAACAGTAAGAGATAGAAGGAGAAATCCCATTTAAAGCTATGGTAGACATTATAAAGTATTTCTAAGTGTACCTGTCAAAACAAACCCATGGACTACATGAACACAACAACAAAACATTTTTCACAAAAATGAAGTCAATTCTAAAGAAGTAGAAAAACATCAAATGTTCGTGAGTGGGCCAAGTCAATATAATAAAATGACAATTTTAACTAACTTAATTATCTTATTCAATGCCATACCAATCAAACTATCACATAGTTATTTTGAAGAGCTAGAAATAGTGGTAACAAAATTCATCTGGAAAAACAAAAGATCCCAGATATCAAGGGAACTAATGAAAAGAAATCCTAGTGAAGGTGGGGTAGCTCTACCAGATCTCTCAAGTTATATTATAAACAGTAATTATCAAAACCAGTTGGTACTACATAAGAAACAGAAAGATAGACCAGTGGAATAGGTTAGGTACCCAAGACACAGTAGTCAATGAATATAGCACTCTATAGTTTGATAAATCCAAGGACCCCAGCTTATGGGATCAGAACTCACTGTTTGATCAAAATTGCTGGACAAACTGGATAACAGTATGGCAGAAACATAGACCTATTCCTAACAGCATGCACAAAAGTAAATTCCAAATGAGTATATAATCTAGGTATAAATACTAATACTATAAACAAATTAGTGGAGCAAGGAAAATGTATTTATCTAACTGTCGGAGAAGGAAAGAATTTTGACTAGAGAAGGAATAGAAAACTTTATGAAGTGCAAAACTAAAAATTTGATTACACTAGACTGAAAAGTTTTTACACACAAAAAATTCAATAGAATCCAAGATCAGGAGGGAAGCATAAAACTGGGAAAGAATTTTTGCAACTAGTGTCTGTGATAAAGGCCCCATTTCTAAAATATATAGAGAACTGCACCAAATATACGAGAACACAAGTCATTACCCAATTGATAAATGGTCAAAGGATATGACCAGGCAGTTTTCAGAGGAAGAAATCAAAATGATCAATAGTCATATAAAAAATATTCTAAATCACTATTGAATGGAGACATGCAAATCAAAACAATGCTGAGATACTACATCACACCTTTTAGATTGGCTAACATGACAAAACAGGATGATGATAAATGTTGGAGAAGATGTGTCAGAGTTGGAACACTATTCATTGTTGGTAGAATTGTAAACTGATCCAGCCATACTGGAGATCAATTTTGAACTATTCTCAAAGGGATACAAAAATTTGCATGCACTTTGATCCAGCAATACTGGTTCTACGACTGTATCCTCAAGAGATCATAAAAATGGGAAAGGCTTCCTTATGTATAAAAATATTTATAGCAGCACTCCTTTTGGTGGCCAAAAACTGGAAATCATGGGGATGCCCATCAATTGTGGTATATGTATGTAGTGAGATACTATTTTATTGTAAGAAATAATGAACAGGAAGACTTCAGAGATGCCTGGAAAAACTTATATGAAATAATACTGAGCAAAAGGAGCAGAATGATGAGAACTTGATACACAGCAACAATCACTGCGTGTGAGGATTTTTTCCGGTAGACTTAGTATTTCATTGCCATGCAGTGACCTAAAAAATTCCCAGTGGTCTCTTAAGGGAAAATACCTTCCACATCCTGACAAAGAAGTATGGAATTTGATCACACAATGTAGCAGAGAATTTTCTTTTGTATTACTATTTTTTTGTTTTATGGTTTCTCCCATTCATTTTAATTTTTCTATGCAACATGACTAAGGTGAAAGTGTATTTATTAGGAGATGCAAGTATAGAACTTATATAAAATTGTATGCTGAGTCGTGGAGGGAGGGAGGAGGGAAGTGGGAAGGAAAGGGAGGGATGGGGGGAAAATTCAAAGTTATGTGGGAGTGATTGTAGAACACTGAAAACAAATAAAATAAAAATAAACAAAATAATGTTTAGAGTGATTTTTTATAGATATGTAGAGAGTCTTTGGTGCAGAGCTCAAGGGAATCTCTGTTTTGTTAGCGTAATTTTTTTAATTTAATTATTTTTTTTTTTTACTTTTCAACATTCATTTCCAGAAGACTTTGCCTTCCAAATTTTGTACCCATTTCTATCCTCATCCCACCCCAAGACATCGTGCATTCTGACTCCCTCTGCCTCCAATCCAACCTCTCTTCTAACTGGAACCTCCCTTCCCTTATCTCCATCATATATTTTTTCTTGTAAGACAAGATAGATTTCTACATCTCATTACTTGAATTTACTTCCCAGTTGAATGTAAAAACAATTCTCAACATTCCTTCTTAAATCTTTGAGTTACAGCTTCTCTCCCTTCCTCCCCCCTCACACATCTCCACTTTGAAGGCAAGCAATTCAATATAGGCTATACATGTGGAGTTATGCAAAAGACTTCCAAAATAAGCATTTTGTGAAAGACTAACTATATTTCCCACCATCCTATCCTGTTCCCCATTTACTCTATTCTCTCTTTCGTCCATGTCTCTCCCCAAAAATGTTTACTTCTAATTACTCCCTCCTCCCTTTGCCCCTCCTGTCTGTCGTCCCCCAGTAGCCCACTTATCCCCTTCTCCTTTACTTTAGTGTAGTATAAGATAGATTTTCATACCAAATATTCCCTCCTTAAGCTTATATGATGAGAATAAGCTTTCTCTTTTCCCTCTCACTTTTTCCCTTTGCCATTCCTTTGTAACAGGTTTTCTTGACTCCTTTATGAGATAATTTGCCACCATTCTACTTCTCCCTTTCTCCTTCCAATATAATGCTCACTTATTGGTTAATTTTATTTTTTTAGATATCATTCCTTTCTATTTAACTCATCCCGTGCCATCTGTCTATATGTATATAATCGCTCCAGCTATCCAAATTCAGAGGAAAGTCTTGAGAGTTACAAATATTATCTTTCCACGTAGGAATGTAAACAGTTCAACTTTAGTAAGTCCCTTACAATTTCTTTTTCCTGTTTACCTTTTCATGCCTCTCTTGATTCTTGTGTTTGAAAGTCAATTTTTCTATTCAACTCTGGTCTTTTCATCAAGAATGCTTCAATGTCCTCCATTTCGTTGAATGACCATTTTTCCCCTGAAGTATTATACTCAGTTTTTCTGGGTAGGTAATTTTTGGTTGTAATCCTAGTTCTTTTGACTTCAGGCATATTATATTCCAAGCCCTTTAATCCCAAAATGTGAAAGCTGTTATCTCTTGTGTTATCCTGATTGTATTTCCCCAATACTCAAATTGTTTCTTTCTGGCTACTTACAATATTTTTCCTTGACCTAGAAACTCTGGAATCTGGCTCCAATATTCTTAGGAGTTTTTCTTTTCAGATCTCGTTCAGGAGGTTATCAGTGGATTCTTTCAATATTTTTTGCCTTCTGGCTCTAGAATACCAGGGAATTTTTATTTGATAATTTCATGAAAGATGATGTCCAGACTCTCTTTTCAGAATGGTTTACAGGCAGTTCAGATATTTTTAAAATGTCTCTCCTGGACCTATTTTCCAAGTCACTTGTTTTCCAAAATGATATTTCACATTGTCTTCCTCTTTTTCATACTTTTGGTTTTGTTTTCTAATTTCTTGGTTTCTTAAAAAATCATTAGGTTCCATCTGCTCCATTCTAAATTTTAAAGAAGTATTTTCTTCAGTGAGTTTTTGAACCACCTTTTCCGTTTGTCTAATTCTGTTTTTTAAAGTATTCTTTTCCTCAGTGGCTTTTTCGACATCTTTTCGATTTGGGGTACTTTATTTTTAAATCTGTTGTTTTTCTCAGTATTTTTGGGTGTCCTTTAGCAAGCTGTTGACTTCCTTTTCATGCTTTTCTTACATCACTCTCATTTCTCCTCCCAAGTTTCCTCCACCTCTCTTACTTGGTTTTGAAAACCTCTTTTGAGCTGTTCCATGGCCTGAGACCATTGAAAATTTATTTTGTAGGTTTTCGATGAAGAAGCCTTGACTTTTATGTCTTCCTCTTTGTTCTTCCTCAACTGAAAGGAAGGAGGAAAATACCTGTGTGCCAAGAAAGTATCCTTCTAAATTCTCAGTTATGTTTCCCCCTTTTTTGGCCATTTTCCCAGCCAGTTACTTGACTTTTCAGTGCTGTGTCAAGTTGAGGATGTACTCCAGGGAATTGTAAGTTCTCAGTTCCTCCATGGTCGCATAATCAAGGGAGAGGAGTCTACTCCTTTCTTAGCCTGTGCCAAATTTTCTGCCTAGGATCTGTGAGTAGGATTCTCTCCCCACAACTGCCTCCAGCTCCATCAGACTAGTACTCCTCCTCACCCCAGATCTGCCACTCAGTTCTGAGATCCAGGTCAGCCTCTTGATTATCCCAGAGTATTTTAGCCTGAGGGCTCCAAAAATGAATGCTACCACCGCCTGGGCCTGGGACTCAGGCCACATCTTGTTCCCTTCTCACCCAGGTGAAAGAGCTTTCTCATTGACCATTGAAGCTGTCTCTGAAGTTTACAGTTTAAGGATTCTGGGACCCGCAGCTGATACCTGGGATTCCACACCCTGAAGCCTGCTCCAGTACTGTCCGTGCCAAAAAGCAGTGCCAAGGCTTGGCACTGCTTAGTAGCCTGCATTCCTACTTGTTCCCAATGGGGTAGACCTTTCCTGTCAGCTTTCCAGGTTGCTTTGGGTTAGAAATCACTTTCACTGTCGTTTTGTGGTTTCAGCTGTTCTAGAATTTGTTTAGAGTCATTTTTACAGGTATTTTATGGTCTTTGGGGGGAGAGCTACAGCAGGTCTGTCCTTCTACTCTGCCATCTTCACTCTTCACCCCCCCTAAATCCCTGCATTTACTCCACTATCTTTTCTCTGTCCCCCAACTTCTTTACTTCCAGAAATTCAAGTAGGTGACTTTCATTCATTTAGTCTATGGATTGATAACCCCTGTTGTGACTGCTGTTGCTATCACAAGCCCTTACACTTCTCTCTCAGCCAGTTCTCCCAGACTCCTTTCCAGGGCTGAAAAGTTTGGGAATCGGTATTTCTGTGGGGAATTCAGACTGTCTTAGCCTACTCTGTTAAGACTCAATCCGTGTTAGAGCAGCCTGTGGGTTCTGCTCTCTCCTAGTCTGGTGCAACAGATATTTCCTGTTCACCTTCTGGGCTGTTCTGGGCTCGAAATCTGCCACATTCAGTCTCCTAGTGGATTCTGTCACTCTACAGTTTCTCCAGATTTTCTTTTTAGTGGTATCTGAAGGAATTTGTGGAAGGTCTCAGATCAGTCTGTGATTTTACTTTGTCATCATGTCTCCACCCAGGGGATAACATTTTTATTTTTTTTTAAATTAACTTCTAACATTCATTTTCACAAAATTTTGGGTTACAAATTTTCTCCCCTTTTCTCCCCTCCCCCCCCAAACCCAAGCTTTCTAATTGCCCCTATGATAAATCTGCTCTCTCTTCTATCATCCCTCTCTGCCCTTCTCTGCCCTTCTCTTTTATCCTGTAGGGCCAGATAGCTTTCTTTACCCCTTTACCTGTATTTCTTATTTCCTAGTGGTAAGAACATTACAGTTGATCTTAACACTTTGAGTTCCTACTTCTTTACCTCCCTCCTTCTCCACCCCTTCCCTTTGGAAGGAAAGCAATTCAATATAGGCCAAATCTGTGTAGTTTTGCAAATGACTTCCATAATAGTTGTGTTGTATAGGAATAACTATATTTCCCTCCATCCTATCTTGTTCCCCATTACTTCTATTCTCTTTTGATCCTATCCCTCCCCATGAGTGTCGACCTTGAATTGCATTCTCCTCCCCATGCCCTCCCTTCTATCATCCCCCCCACCCTGCTTGTCCCCTTGTCCCCCACTTTTCTGTATTGTGAGATAGGTTTTCCTACCAAAATGAGTGTGCATTTTATTCTTTCCTTTAGTGGAATGTGATGAGAGTAGACTTCATGTTTTCTCTCACCTCCCCTCTTTATCCCTCCACTAATGAGTCTTTTGCTTGCCTCTTTTATGAGAGATAATTTGCCCCATTCCATTTCTCCCTTTCTCCTCCCAAGATATTTCTCTCTCACTGCTTGATTTCATTTTTTTAAGATATGATCCCTTCCTCTTCAATTCACTCTGTGCACTCTGTCTCTATGTATGTGTGTGTGTGTGTGCATGTGTGTGTGTGTACTCCCACCTAGTACCAAGATACTGAAATGTTTCAAGAGTTACAAATATTGTCTTGCCATGTAGGAATGTAAACAGTTCAACTTTAGTAAGTCCCTTATGACTTCTCTTTACTGTTCACCTTTTCATGCTTCTCTTCATTCTTGTGTTTGAAAGTCAAATTTTCTTATCAGCTCTGCTCTTTTCATCAAGAAAATTTGAAAATCCTCTATTTCATTGAAAGACCATTTTTTCCCGTGAAGTATTATACTCAGTTTTGCTGGGTAGGTGATTCTTGGTTTTAGTCCTAGTTCCTTTGACTTCTGGAATATCCTATTCCATTCCCTTCGATCCCTTAATGTAGAGGCTGCTAGATCTTGTGTTATCCTGATTGTATTTCCACAATACTTGAATTGTTTCTTTCTAGCTGCTTGCATATTTTCTCTTTCACCTGGGAACTCTGAAATTTGGCCACAATGTTCCTAGGAGTTTCTCTTTTTGGATCTCTTTCATGCAGTGTTCTGCGGATTCCTTGAATATTTATTTTGCCCTCTGGTTCTAGAATCTCAGGGCAGTTTTCCTTGATAATTTCATGGAAGATGATGTCTTGGCTCTTCTTTTAATCATGGCTTTCAGGCAGTCCCAAAATTTTTAAATTGTCTCTCCTGAATCTCTTTTCCAGGTCAGTTGTTTTTCCAATGAGATGTTTCACATTATCTTCCATTTTTCCATTCTTCTCTCTTTCTTCTGTGATATCATGGTTTCTCACAAAGTCCTTAGCCTCCATCTGTGCCATTCTAGTTTTGAAAGAACTATTTTCTTCAGTGGGCTTTTGAATCTCCTTTTCCATTTGGCTAATTCTGCTTTTGAAAACATTCTTCTCCTCCTTGGCTTTTTGAACCTCTTTTGCCAATTTAGTTAGGCTAGTTTTCAAGGTGTTAATTTCTTCAACATTTTTTTGGTTTTCCTTTAGCAGGGAGCTGATCTCCTTTTCATGCTTCTCTTTCATCTCTCTCATTTCTCTTCCCAGTTTTTCCTCCACCTCTCTAACTTGATTTTCAAAATTCTTTTTGAGCTCTTCCATGGCCTGAGCCCATTGGGTGGGCTGGGACACAGAAGCCTTGATTTCTGTGTCTTTGCCTGATGGTAAGCATTGTTCTTCCTCATCAGAAAGGAAGGGAGGAAATGTCTGTTCTCCAAGAAAGTAGCCTTCAATAGTCTTATTTCTTTTCCCTTTTCTGGGCATTTTCCCAGCCAGTGACTTGACCTCTGAATATTCTCCTCACACCCACCTCGCCTCCTGGTCCTCTCAGCCAGCGTTTGGGGACTGAGATTCAAATGCTGCTTCCAGCCTTAGGGCTTTTGGCAGGGGGAGGGCTGCTATTAAGTGTGAGAATTAAGTTCAGGTGGTCAGGTTGGGGCAGGGCCTCCTCTCACGCTCAGTTCCCTCAGGGGGTTTATGCACAGAACTTCCACAATGCATCCAGGCTCCCTCCGCCTCTCAGCTTCTACCTCCCTGGGGGGTCCCGAATCGTGGGGGCACCCCACTCCCCTCTCGTCCCTCCAAAGAGACTCTCTCACCAACCCCCGTCACCTGTGGGCAGAGGAACTTGTGCAGCCGCTGGAGATCCCGTCCCTGAAGCCTGCTCGGGTCTGTTTCTCTTGGTGCCATGGCCGCAGGAGGTCAGGGCTGGGCTGGGCTCTGCATCTGCAGCGCGACGGACCTTTTGCGAGAGGTTTGCCCGTCCCTCTGTGGGAACCTATGTTCCAGACATTACGAAAAGCAAACCACTTAAGTAGCAATTAAGCTGTCAGACCCCAATGGCCTTCAACAGGGCCAGACACTCCCACTACACTCCGAAGCATAGTACGAGATAAGAGGGTTCTTTGTCCACCTCAGAGCAATGTCAGTAATGCAACAGATAAATAGCAAGAGCCAGAATCCTGACATAGGGAGCCTGAGGCAGTGCCCTTCCCATCCTGGGTCAAAAACCAACAAAAAATAGAATATGACAATAGAAAGCTATTATGGTGACAGGGAAGACCCAGACACAAACTCAGAAGAAAAAGACAATGTTAAAACACTTTTGAGCAAAACTAAAAAGGAAAATAGGAAGTGTTCTCAAGCCCAAAAAGATCTCATGGAGGAGCTCAAAAAAGAAGTTTAAAATCATATAAGAAAAGTAGGAGAAAACTGCAGAAAAGAAATAAGAGTGATGCAGGAGAGTTATGAAAAAAGTCAACAGCTTGGATAAGTTGTTAAAAAGTAGCAATGACCAAATGGAAAAGGAGCCATAAAAATCAATGGAAGAAAACACCTTTTGAAAGAGCACAATTGGCGAAAAGAAAAAGAAAGCACAAAAGCTAATTGAGAAGAACAGCACCTTAAAATTTAGAACTTGGCAGGTAGAAGCTAATAACTCTATGAAACATCCAGAGTTAATCAAACAAATTAAAAGAAAAGAATTTTAAAATGAAAGAAAATGTCCAACACCTCATAGGAAAAACAACTGAGCTGGAAAACAGATCCAGGAGAAGCAATATCAGAATCAGTGCACCGCCCTAAAACTATAATCAAAAGGAGGCAAGGAACAGAATTTTTAAAAACATTGTCAAGGTAATCTGACCTCATATCCTGGAAACAGAGAACAAAAGAGGCATTGAAAGAATCCGCAGATCTCCTCAGGAAAAAAACATCCCAAAGGGAAAATTCCACGGAACATTAGAGCCAAATTTCTGATGACTGAAAGGGAAAAAAATGCCCAGACACAAACAATTCAATGTCTGAGAGCCACAATCAGGATTACGCAGGATTTTAGAAGCTGCAACACTAAAGGAACAGAGGCAATGCAACATGAAATTCCAGCGGTCAAAGGAGATAGAACTACAATGCAGAATCACCTACCCAGGAAAATTAAGCATGTTACATCAAGGGAGAAAATGGTCATTCAATGAAATAGAAGGATATCAAGCTTTTTTATCTAGCATACTAGAATTAAACTAAAAAAAAAATTACCTCCAATGTCAAGACTGATGAGAAACACAAGGAAAAGAAAACATAAGGGATTCCACAAAGCTAAACTGTGTATGGGGAGATATTTTCAGTTCTCAAAAATTGGACCACTAACAATATAGCTAGAAGGGTTAAGTATAGACAGAGACTTAGAGAATAAGGTGAATTTGAGGGAGTCGCAAAAAATAAATAAGAGATAAGAAAGAAGAGTACATTGAGTGTAGAGGGAAGGGAGAGGTAGCGTGAGGTAAAATATTTCATATGAAGAGATGTGAAAGACTTATTACAGTGAAGGGGCATATAGAAGGATTGTAAATGAACATTTCTTGTACCTTATTCTTATCAGTATTGGTTCAAAGAGGAAATAATACATACAATTGGTTGAATGTAGAAAATAATCTTACCCAACAGCGAAACAGGAGAGGAGGAGATGAAGTAAATGGGGTTGGGGTGGATATTGACAGAAGGAAGGAAGATCAGGGCAGATGAGAGACAAGCAAAAGACTGGTGAGAGAAGGGTGAATGGAGAGAGAGGGAAAGTAGGAGTAAGAATGGAATGGAGGGAAATGTGTAGAAGAAATTATGACTAAACAAGAGAGAGGATATTATGAAATTCAAAATGCATAATTTTGATTATATTAAATTAAAAATTGGTACAAACAAAATTAATTCAATCAAAATTATAAGGAAAGCAGAAAGATGTGACACAACTTTTTACAGCCAGGTTGTAAAATATGTATTTCTAAAATATGTAGAGAACTGAGACAAATTTATAGGAATACAAGTAGTTTATCAATTGCCAATTGATCAAAGGATAGGAACAGGTAGTTTTCTGGTGAAGGAAAGAAAACTATCTATAGATATATGAAGAAGTTCTCTAAATTACTTTGATTAGAGAAATGCAAATTAAAACATCTCTGAGATACCAACTCACATCTCTCATTTTGGCTAATATGATGGAAAAGAAAAATAATTAATGTTGGAGGTGATGTGGGAAAATTGGAACATTATTGCATTGTTAGTGCAGTTATGAATTGATCCAAACGTTCTGGAGAACACTTTGGAACTATGCCCAAAGGGCTATAAAACTGTACATAATCTTAGATCAAGCTACTACTAGTTATTTAATCCAAAATGATCATAGAAAAGGGAAAAGGACTCACATGTGCAAAAATATTTACAACAACTCTTTTTGTGGTAGCAAAGAATCGGAAATTGGGCGGGTGGCCATCAATTAGGGAACGGTTGAGCAAGTTGTACCCTATGAATAAAATAAGATACTATTATACTGAAAAAAGATGATTAGCTGGTAGATTTCAGAAAAATCTGGAAAGACTTGCATGAACTCATGCTGAGTGAAGTGAGCAGAACCAGCAACTTATATACAGTAACAGAAATATTATGCAATGATCAAATATAATAGACTTAGCTCTTCTCAGCAATACAATGATCCAACACATTTCCAAAAGACTCATTCACATCCAGAGAAAGAACTATGGAGTCTTTAAACAAATTGAAACACACTTCTTCCATTTATTTTATTTATTTATTTATTTATTTATTTATTTATTTATTTATTTATTTATCTATTTATTTATTTATTTATTTTCCTTCCTTTTGTGTTTTCCTTTTCTTCTCATTCTTTTTTTTTTCACTACATGACTAATGTGGAAAAAAAATGTTTAACAAGATTCTCCTTGTATAACCTACATCAGATTGCTTGCTTTCTTGAGAATGGTGTTGGGGAGGGAGGGAGGGAGAAAAATTTGCAACTCAATATCTTATAGGAATGAATGTTGAAAACTATCTTTACATGGAATTCAGAAAAAAAAATGAAGCACTATTAAGTGGAAAAGAAAAATTCAAAAATATTTTTAAAGAAATGAGAAAATCTGTGATTCAGACCTAGTTCTCTCCTCACAATCTATATCACTGTATGTAAATCATATAACCATTCTCCTTCTGAGCTTCTTTATCTGCATGATGTGGATTATAATGCTTACATTACTTGTCTCATAGAGTTAATATGAAGAAAATACTTCATAAATTTTAATTACTATTATAATAGTAGTATGTGGTTTTATATTATGTGAGATTAAATAATGACATATGAGCTTAAAACTCAAAGAAATATTAACCTCCTCATCCACTGGATGTTCATTGCTTATTTCTTTATTTCCATTTGTAGTTGTTGCAATGGATAGGAACAGTACACATAGATGACAACCAATAAAAAGATGGATTGAACATGTCCTACTTAGGTAGCTACTTATCTACATTCTACATATATAAGCACTTAGGAAGTACTATCATTTAGAGTCAGTGTGATTATATGTATAGAGGATGAGATATGGATCCTTGTCCCTGTCACATAGTATCTACTTAGCAACCAACATTTTACATATTCCTAATATATGAATGAAAGCACATCTATTATCATCTATCATATGCCAGATTTTACAATGCTGGTTGATAAATCTTTCAATATTCCAAAACATCTATTTGAGACAAATTGTTCTTCTGGACTAGTGAGCTCCCAAATTCCTGGGATTTTCCTGTGTGAATGAAAATATATGCTTCACCAAAATGATGATGATGATTGATGGTGATGATGATGATGATGATAGTGGTGGCGGTGGTGGTGGTGGTAATCTTGTTGATACAATTAGTGATAGAATTTAACAAGCATTAGAACACAAAAATATTTGTGCATGATTATTAGAAAAATAACTGGGAATATAAATACCAGGCAAGTAACTGGTTTGATAGATAGATTTGTAGACCCGGTATTAGAAAGACCTGAAATCAAATTTGACCTCAGGTACTTTTGAGTTGTGTGACCCCCCATCAAGTTATTTGGCAACTGCGCAGCTCACAGCTTAATTACAGTATTAAGCGAAATTACGTCAGGAAAAAAATCTAAAGAATTGAAAATATTTAGATTTAATTAAATAATGTTATATGATATCTGTCCAATATTATCTTTTGATTCAGTGTTTGTAATTTATGTAAGTTCACATTTCAGATATCCGTAGAGTTTGTGGTGTTCTCAGGTTTGTTTGCTTGTTTATTTTTAGTGCCCTATGAGGCATACAAAAATATAGCTCTGTAGGTGTTCCCCAAATAAGCAAGTATAGTCATACCTCAGTTTTTTTTTTCCTTATATGAGAATGAATATTTCCTGTGTCTACTAGGATAATTATTTATTTAATTTTTTAAAATTCCTTCCACTGACCAATGACCACATAGTCAAGGAAGCAGTTGAAGTAAATAATTCTAATATTACAAAGACTAAATATTCTAGTTGAATAATTGAAATAACTCATAATCGTAATTTAAATACTCTTGAAATTATTCTTGATATTCGTTTTTCAGTTACAGAAATAGACAAAATTATTAATAGTGAATAATTTTCCATTTCAAAGGAAAGAAAGTTACTCATAACTGCCAAAATTTTATCAGACCACTATAAAATGCTGACAAAGAGTGTTTTTCTCTGTGTCATTTTGTGTTAGTGGAAATATAAGGCAAAGAGCATTCAGTGTACAGTAGGTAATTCATTTTTAGATCTCATTATTGGTTTCTTGACAATAGCTGAATATATACCAGAAAATTTTGCAAAGAATTTCTGTAGTAAATATCTACAAGAGGACATTTTCTAATTTTGAAATATTTCACTTTGTTTTTATTTATATTGTTACCATAACTATCTCGTTATAGTAGTGTAATTGTAGGGCTCAGAATTAGGAAAATCTAGGCCAAATCCTAACTGATACATATTGGCTGTGTTACTGAATAAGATTCCAATACTTACACTGTCCCCATTAAAATAAGTCTATAAGTTACAGAAGAGTTACTGATATGCTTCAATAGAGATGATTTTTTCTACTGGGAAACCACTTAGTGATGAAATCACATTTGTAACACTACTATGATGACCAACAAAATGGTGTGGCAGATTAGATCCAATCTTAGTCTATGTTGACCGGGGCAGAGAAAAAGACGGAGAGAATGCAGCTGCCTCAGGGAAGCTGAAGTCAATCATGTTCTGCGTGTAGTTTTCTCTTTTTTAGGTAAATCTTTCTCATGCTGTGGATGGGATAAAAGAAGCTGTATGAGAAAAAAAACTGTATTCTATCACAGAGTTAAACTGTGGTCATTTAACTATCTTTCATGGCATAATAATAATGATGATGGGGAAACTTATATGTCTAAATGGTTTTTAGTATATTTCCTATTGTTTGGTTTGTTGTCCTGTTTCCATTTTTTGTTTTTGGAATCTTTGAATGCTCATGGGATAATTTTCTTTTAATAGCCATCTTGCCAAGCTTCCTTTGAAACTGCTCTACCTCCAATTGATTCTTACAATCTTATGCAAAAATACTGCTCATAATTTCCCATCATCATTCTTCTTAATATTTTACAGACTACAATTGGCAGTCATGTTTTCCTGGTTTTAAAAGTAAATCAAACATTTGGCAAGGTTCGCTCTGGTCCCTTT
The DNA here is from genome assembly GCF_028372415.1 of Notamacropus eugenii. Lineage (NCBI taxonomy): Eukaryota > Metazoa > Chordata > Mammalia > Diprotodontia > Macropodidae > Notamacropus > Notamacropus eugenii. The sequence continues at coordinate 245,744,806 of NC_092877.1, read as the reverse complement.
GGGCTAGCAAATTAGTTTACATAGATTTAACTTCTGGATGAAATTATAAATCATAACCATCAACCTCGTTTTTATTGCACATTTTCAAATTTTGACTTTCAAAAGCTTAAGAAATTTCAAGTCTCAATGCTGTATTATATTTTTTCTAGTTAATATTTTTTTTATAAATTGACTAGCATTCATTAATTGATTTTATGATAGGATATAGGTACTTAACTCTGACATGAGTTTTTTCTTGGCTGATTAAATGTACACATTTTTATTCATTTTGAGTTTAAAATATGTTTATCATGTGTAGCTCCTACCAAATCTTTTTTATCGTTTTTGAAGGAAGTCCTAATGATATATAGTCCAGTAGATTATATATAAGTGATAATGTTTTAGCCCTTCTCAATTGTTACTTCTGAAGCCCTTTTCAATTCTTATTTCCTCATCATCCTTTATTTTTTCACATTTACATTGAAATCAATATTATCAGAAGGGACAGCTCACTGGTACAATGGATGGAGTGCTGAGCTGAAGTCAGCTGAACTCAAAACTGAGTTCAAATCCACTCTTGGACACTTTATACCTGTTTAGCAAGTTAGGTAATTTGGCAAGTCATTTAATGTCTGTTTGCCATAAATACAGTTGACAAGTAAATGGCAAACCACTTTATACCATTGCCAAGAAAACACCAGGGAAAGTATGGTCCACGGTGTCAGAAAGAATTGAAAGTGACTAAATGACTGAACAACAACAACAAAACTGGAGTATAAGCTAATTGGTTTAGCACATTATTATGAAGTACTTAACAGAACTTGTCTAATGATTTTCTTGGCTATTTTTTTGCATTTATTTATTATTTCTTTAATATATAATCATAATGAGATGTATACATATATAATTACACACACATATAAAATCGTTCAATATATGTTATATATGATATTATTTCAAATCACAGTGTCCAAATGTTCCATGAAATATTTCTTTTGCCTTTTTAGCAGAGATTAAAACATAGCATCAACTTTTCTTTCTTTTTATGCTTCTCTATATAAATGATAGTTGGATCAGTCCCTTTGAACAAATTGTGTACTTAAATAAGGAGACATAATAGTGATCTACTGGTGATAGTGATGGTGGTGGTTCAGTTATTTTTGTCGCGTTGGACTCTTCAAGACCTCATTGAGGATTTTGTTAGTAAAGATGCTAAAGTGGTCTGTCATTTCCTTCTCCAGGTCATTTTACTGAAGAATAAATTGAAGCAAAGAGGACTGAGTGACTTGTCCTGGGTCAAAGAGCTAGTAGGTGTCTGAGAACACATTTGAATTGGGGATGACAAATCTTCCTGCCTCCAAACCTGGCATTCTATCCATGGTATCATCTAGCTGCCTCTAGTGTTCAGGAACCTATTCAATAAGCACAGTGTCATAACTAAGCAAAGAGATCATAAGAAATGAATATTTAAAGGAAAACTATCTTCTCATTAGATTTTATATCTTCATATTCATATAGAAGAGGTTGGTCCTCCCAAACAGGAAAAGTTAGTCCAATCAATCAAAATGTATTAGGTGCCTCCTATGTGTAAGGCACTGTGCCAAATGTTGAGGATACAAAAAAAATGCAAAGTCAAATTACTTCCATCAAGGAGCTTACCATTTAACAGGGGAGACAACATGTGAACAGATACATTCAAAGCAAGTAAGCTGTGAATACCATGGTATAAAGTTCAAAAATAAGATGTTTTGTATATAATCATGTCTTTCAGATCTGTCTGCTTAGAGATGGCACTGTGCTTATTACATCAGTTTTCTTTGTCCCTACAGTTTACTCAGTCACACCTTGAGTTATTTATCCACAAGTTTATTTTATCTTTCAGTTTTATTTGTCTCACTAATGACAAGACTGACATGATTCAACACCTGCAGCAATATGTCCTTTCATTGTATGTTAATAGGAAAATGATTTGATATCAAAACCAAATTAAAATTTGTTGATGGTCTACAAAATGTGATTATTACCACCCTCTCTTATCATTTTTATGACTCTGCCATCCACACAATCCAAGTGGAAGATGACTCAGTAGGACCGAGGGTCTTAAATGCATTTTTTTTTTGTTTAAAAGATAGGTATGCTACTCTGAATTTATGATTGCATTGAGTCAGCCATGTGGCATGCCTCTCCATGATTCTGTCCATGAGAACTCCAGTCTCCTCCTGGTTCACACAAATCTTTTCTCATATAAACAGCCCATCAGAGATTCCACTGTACTTGTGAAATATTTTAAAAGTATCCAAGGTCATGTCTACATTATGATGAAGTATCAGAATGGCATTTTGAAGAGTATTTAATACCACATGATGAATAATATAAGGAGAGATAGTCCCATCAATGAGCCTACTATGTGTCAGGTACTGTGCTAAAGGTTGGCAATACAAAAAGGGCCAAGACTGATTCCTGTCCCCAAGAAGCTTACAGTTTAATGAGAAAGATAACATGTAATCGATATAGACTAAGAAAGTTATTTCTCAGCACCGTGATATAAAGTCCAATGAGAAGAAAGATCCCCTAAAAATAATCCCATGGTCCAGATCCTTTTGATCACACAAGAAACTATGCTGATTGCATTATGTTCCCGAACCATATTCTCTCTCCTCAAAGCAAATATATTAGTTTACCTATACTTTACAAAGAAGTCTACACACAAACAAAAAGAAAAACAAATGGGTGAAGAACATATATTTCTTAGTCTACGACAAGCCAGTGTTTGAGTATTCCAATGAACGAATCCATTTATAGATATATACTGGAATGCAAAGCTTACGGTGAATGAACCATTGATGAAGCATTGCCAGAGAGGAAATATGTAAGGTATCAAATTATCAGCTTGTACTGAATTTAGAAAATTATGCATACTTTCATTGATCGCAAATATCTCTTCGTAATGATCTTGATCAGTCCACTGAAACAGGAATATTTTTCAGGAAAAATTGTACCTAATTAAACTCTCATGAATTAAGGGAGAAAGTCTATGGTAGGTCCAACTACTGTATATTTCGAAATATTATTTAAATTATTGGTGTAGGTATCTGTTAGGAAACGCATAGTCAAAAAATTATATTTCACATTTCCATGTTAATATATTATGTGTGATTTATTTAATATGCTGTTATAGACAACAAAGCCTCCATTTCAAGACTTTTATAATAAAGTTTATGGTAAAATATTATTCCGAATTAACATAACTCATGTTTAATTGCTCTAGACTGGTTCCTTGATTAAAAATATCCAGGTGCATGTTAGTCTATGCTCAAAAATTGGGGTTGTTGATGTTGAAGTGACCACCAATGCAGTTTAGATCCAGAAACGTTAAGGCAATCATTGATGACTATACTTCACCCCCCTTTTCTTTAACATTTTCTTTCAATTCAATCCACATTCGAAAATATTGATATTGATTTCCTTATTTTCATTCTTCTTTTTTGGTTGAATTTATTTTCAGTTTCATCATTCACTTACACAAAATTTTGAATTTCAAATTTTCTCCCTTTCTCTGCCCTCCATTCACCCCAGACCAGGAGGCATTCTGATTACCTTTTCCTCCAATTTGCATTCTCTTCTATTACCATCACTTCTTATCCCATTCCCTTCTATTTTCCTATAGAGCAAGATAGATTTCTATACCCCTTTGCCTATATATCTTATTTCCTAGTAGCGTGAAAAAATGATTTTAATATTAATTTTTAAAATTTTGAGTTCTACATTCTCTCCCTTCTCCCATCCCCACCCACTGTCATTGAGAAGATAAGCAATTCAATATAGGTTATACATGTGTAGTTCAAAACACTTCCATGTAAATCCTGTTGTGAAAGACTATATTCTCCTCCATCCCTGTCCCACACTCCATTTATTATATTCTGTTCTTTGACCTGTCCCTCTTCAAATATATTTGCTTCCAATTACCCCTTCCCCCAAACTACTTTCTTTTCTATTTTCGCCTCTCTCTTATCTCCTTCCCCGCTGCTTTGCTGTACAGTAAGATAAACTTGCATACCCAATTGAGGGTGTATGTTATTCCTTCTTGAAGCCACATGCAATGGAAGTAAGGCTCACTTATTAACTCTCACTTTCCCCTTCTTCTACCACATTGTAAAAGCTGTTGCCTTTTTATGCGATATGATTTACTGCATTCTGCCTCTTCCTTTCTCTTTTTCCTAGAACATTGCTCTCAACACTTAATTCTCTATTATGTGTATATATTTACATATATACACACACAGATGTGTGTGTATACATGCATACAGACATATACCCACACGCATATGCATATACGTATACACAATGCACACATACATATGTGCACACATATATATGTATGTACAAAAACACACATATATGTTTTCTCTCCAAAACTCCTAAGACTAAGAAAGGCTTCATGAGTTGCAAATATCATCTTTCCATGTAAGAAGGGCAATACTTCAACTTTACTAAGTCACTTGTGGTTTTTCTTTCCTAAATACCTTTTGACATCTCTCTTGATTCTTGTATTAGTAAGTCAAGTTTTCTATTCAGTGTTGGTCTTTTCAATAAGAATGCTTGGAAGTCCTCTATTTCATTGAAATTCCATCTGCCCCCTGAAGAATTATACTCAGTTTTGCTGGACATTTGATTCTTGATTTTGATTCTATCTCTTTTGACCTCTGGAATATCGTATTCCAATCCCTCCAGTCCCTTATTATAGAAGCTGCTAAATCCTGTGTTATCTTGATTTCACTTCCACATTACTTGATTTTTTTCTGTGTCCTTGTAATATCTTCCCAGGGTTGCCATTCTAGGGTTGGGGCTGGAACTGGGGCTGAACCATGCTTCCCTCTCAGTCAGGGGAAAGATTATTCCTACTGATCTTTGAAGCTCTCTTTGGTGTTTTTCATTGAGAAATTTGTAAACTGTGGCAGCCACCAACCATTTGGTTCCCTCAGGTCTGCTGCAGCTCTGTCCCTGCTGGCATGGCCCACACCCAATTGTGTTCCATTCCCAGCCTGGTTTGGTAGACCCACCCTGCTGACCTTCCTGATTATCTTGAGCTAGAAATGTTCTTCAGTCTGTAATTTTGTGGACTCAGATGCTCTAGAATTTGTTTAGCGCCATGTTATAGGTTTTTTTTTTTTTTGACAGATTTGGGAGGAGAGATTTAGCAGGTCCCTGCCTCAACTCCACCATCTTGACTTCACCTCACATTCTTCTTTTAATCTAGGTAGATGCCTAAAGATTTTTCTTAGAGTTCAGCAAGTCCAATAGTCACAGGCAGTGCGAGAAAGTAATTCCCTCATTATAGATTTTTCATTGTCTTTGAGAGAATAATCAAATATACCAGCTAAAGCAATCAAAAGTATCATCTGGTAATTTCTCTTTGCCGTGAGTGAGCAGACAGTCGAAATAGTCGACTTCTGAAATATCTTACAGGGTCAGTTTTCTTTTGCTTCAAAAAAAAAAAAGCATCAGGAAAGAAAATAAAAAGAAATGAGTGTAATAATAGCCCATACAAAACAACCTTCAATTCTTTTTTTTTTTAACATTTATTTTCACAAAATTTTGGGTTACTAATATTCTCCCCTTTTATCCCCTCCCCCCCAAACCCAAGCCTGATTCTATTTTCCAGGTCAATTGTTTTTCCAACAAGATATTTCACATTATCTTCCATTTTTCGAATCTTCTCACTATGTTCTGTGATATCTGTCTTTCTCATAAAGTCCCTAGCGTCCATCTGTACCATTCCAATTTTGAAAGATCTATTTTCTTCAGTTAGCTTTTGAATCTCCTTTTCCATTTGGCTAATTCTGCTTTTGAAACCATTCTTCTCCTCATTGGCCTTTTGAACCTCTTTTGCCAATTGAGTTAGGCTAGTTTTCAAGGTGTTAATTTCTTCAACATTTTTTTGGTTCTCCTTTAGCAGGGAGCTGATCTGCTTTTCATGCTTCTCTTTCATCCCTCTCATTTCTCTTCCCAGTTTTTCCTCCACCTCTCTAACTTGATTTTCAAAATTCTTTTTGAGCTCTTCCATGGCCTGAGCCCATTGGGTGGGCTGGGACACAGAATCCTTGATTTCTGTGTCTTTGCCTGATGGTAAGCATTGTTCTTCCTCGTCAGAAAGGAAGGGAGGAGGTGTCTTTTCTCCAAGAAAGTACCCTTCAATAGTTTTATTTTTTTTTTCCCTTTTCTGGGCATTCTCCCCAGCCAGTGGCTTGACCTCTGAATATTCTCCTCACACCCACCTCGCCTCCTGGTCCTCCCAGCCAGCGTTTGGGGACTGAGATTCAAATGCTGCTTCCCGCCTTAGGGCCTTTGGCGGGGGCAGGGCTGCTATTCAGTGTGAGAATTAAGTTCAGGTGGTCAGGTTGGGGCAGGGCATCCTCTCACGCTCAGTTCCCTCAGGGGGTTTATGCACAGACCTTCCACAATGGATCCAGGCTCCCGTCCACTTGGGGAGCTCCTATCTGCAGCTGCCTCTCAGCTTCTATCTCCCGCGGGGGCCTGAGCCATGCGGGCACCCCACTCCCCTCTCGACCCGCCAAAGAGACTCTCTCACTGACCCTTGCCACCTGTGGGTGGGGGGGCTTGTGCCGCCGTTGGAGGTCCCCTCCCCAAAGCCTGCTCGGATCTGTACCTCCCGGAGCTGTGGCAGCAGCAGGTCTGGGCTGGGCTCCGCATCTGCAGTGCGACTGACCTTTTGCGAGAGGTTTGCAGGTCTCTCTGGAACAGAAATCTCCCTCGCTCCAATACTCCATGGCCTCTGGGTGCAGAATTCACGGCGAGCTGGTCCCCTTTAGCCGTTCTGTTGGTTGTGGGTTCGGAGCTATGTGTATGTGCGTCTCTCTACTCCGCCTTATTGGCTCCGCCCCCACAACCTTCAATTCTGACCCTAAAATAAAATCTTACCTAGTGAGTTCTTACTCTTGAACAGTTACTCTTTGACTCTTTAATTTTTTATTTTTCTTAGAAAGTATAGGCAGTGTCTTTGGCAAAATAGGGTTTACAGATTTTACTCTGTCTTGGGAATTTAGACACTGATATCTTGATCACAGGTATGTTATCAAGATGAAAGTGCTTAGATTAGTTGAATCTGTGGCTCCAGATGCAACAAAGCCTTAATGTCCCATAAGAATTACTGGACCTCATAAGTATCTACTTTGTTACAAGTAATTGATTAGGGATTTGATTAATATTATAATTAATTATCCTTATCCCACATTAAGCATGTTTGAAAGAGTTCTTTTGGATGGCATAGCGATACTTTCAGATAAATATTGATTTAAAATTATTTTATGAGTGGTATGCGTGAGTAGGAAATCAAGGATAAATAGGATGTAAATTTTCTATATTAAATAAAAGTATTTTATATGCATACATTATTCCATCTGAAGTGAATTTCTGGAAGAAGAAGATAGATAGTTACAAAATAAAAGTCATAAATTCTGACACAAAGTTTTCTTAGCAGGCAATTTTGATTTGAATAGATATAACTTAGCCCCAAGTAGTTGCAGTAGCAATAATAATGAAGTTTTTGGCTCTTGGTACTTACTTGAAACTTCTATGATTTCTTCAATTAGAGTGAATCTTCCCTCCACATAGATTGCAGTCAATTTGTACCATATATATATATATATATATATATATATATATATATATATATATATATATATATATATATATATATATATATATATATATATATATATATATATATATATATATATATATATATATATATTCAGTAATAAAACCAATATGAGTTGTTTTATTAATTAATAAAACTAATAAAAGTCATAATGAAAACTCAGAATTTATATAGCATTTAAATATATGGCCTTCCTTGATTTACAGCAAAAACCTTCAGGTATTTTTTTAATCATAACCTATTACTGAAAGGGAAACTGAATATTCATGTGATAAGGAGATCTTTCCTGTGTCGTTAGCCTCATAGGTACGTGAAATAAGATTTCCTATACACAAATCAAAGCTCTTGCATTCTACATCATACTTCCTTGCTGGAATGGTAATTTACGATCAGTCGTGGATAGGGGCATTAGTTAAATATCTTCCCCACCCATTATTGCTTGTCAATACCTCTTGTTAGTTTCTTTTGTGGTACTGGGCCAGAGGATCCTGCCCTCTGACACTGAAAAGGTATATAAATACTCTGAGGTGAAGTTTTCATCTGAGGCTTACTCATAGGAAGCGTTTTTCTGGTCAAATGAAACTCTGGGAAGCTATTGAGAAGCCCAAGGGCTTTGAAAGCCCAGATGTTGCTGTTTCTCTGTCTGGTAACTATGTATGTATTGCTTGTGGTCAGAGAGTTGCAACCCTTGTCTGCTGATCTTTATTTCTCTGAAGTTCAAGGTGCTGACTTTTTCCCCTGAACTAGGTGAATGATATCTGTGCTTGATTACAATAGGTTGTTGACCTCTCAAAAGTTGCTTTCCTTTTTAAAAAGCATATCCCAAAACCCGTATAGCAGGTCTTCTTATGTATGCTGCTGTCCTTGATGTTACACTTTCATGATTTATTATGTATGGAAAAAAAAGAAATGATTATTTGTTATTTTATTTTTAGTAAAAAGCTCCTGTCAACTTAGTTATATTGAATTTATCATATATATACATACTTATATGTACACATATACATGTATGTATGTATGTATGTATGTATGTATGTATGTATGTATTCTAGTTTGGTAGGATCTTGTAGTTTTGGCATTATCTTAAAGATCCAAAGAAGTTCAGCTCTTCAGCACACAACTAGAATATAAGTAAGGCCTCCCTATAAAAGACAGTTAAATGTTCGTTTTATTCATGGAAATTGTTTAAACTTTAGTTATTTTGGGAACACCATTTCACAGTGAAAGCTCAATTCTGAACTCGAAATTCTCACTGAATTAGTAAGTCCTTGTTCTGACTTAGTTGAATGACATATTTTCTAATGTTGAACCAATTGCTGAAATGAATTACAAATATTTTTAAAGTAATTTTCCAAGTAAACAAATTTAGCTAACAGTGAGAAAAACAACAACAACACTTCATCTACATGATATATCCCAGTGGTATCAAACTCGAATATTAACAAGGGTCATTTAATTGTAATTAAAGATCTCTTTAGGCTATATGTTAACGTAGACAATGACATCACCATTATATACTGTTTATTGCATTTTTACATATTTGTCAAATATTTGTCGATTATATTTAATCTTGTTCAAGCCACATTGATGAGTATTGCAGGCTGCAATGTTGGCCCAAACATATGACACCTCTAACCTAGCTAATATGCATCTATGAAATAATTAAGAATGGATTGTATGTAAACTAATTTTATAAAAGAGTTATACCAATGTTACATTCAAGGTAAACTTTCAAATAATCTAAACATATTTGTTAATTCAATTGGAAACACTAGTCTCTAATACAACACGTTTCTCAGGTTACCATGTTTCTAATACAGTTATTTCAAATTATAGTCACTGATATCCCTGTACATGTACATATATATATATATATATATATATATATATATATATATATATATATATATATATATATATATATATATATATATATATATATATATATATATATATATATACCTATGTATGTATCTGTCAACCTTAAATATATGATTGGGAAGACAGAATATTTTAATTTTAAAAATGGAAGAAAAAATTATGCTATAGAAAAATTTACTCTAAAACCTGGCTTCAAGAAGCACTAAGTTAGAATGGAATAAATGAATGACTCAAAATAAAGTATTATATATTTACCATGTGCTAAGAATTATGCAAAGTACTCTACATATGTATGTATGTGTGTATATGTATACACACACACATATATATACATATATATGTATCTATACGTATATAACACAGCAAATATATTCTCTGTCCTCAAGAAACTTTAATAATATTATTAAAAATAAAAACAATAATAATAGTAAGTATTTATATACCATTTCAAGGTCTCCAAAGGAGACCTCTTCCAGATCTAGAACAATACTCAAATCAATATGGGAGTACATGCTGTTAGTAGCAGTATTGATTTCAGTTTTGTTCTAGATCTGAAAAAGAGAAAGTTAGGGAAAGACATTCACAGCAGCAAGGGGAAACAGGACTTAAGTCAATCCAGAATTTAACGGATAGGACAAAGAGCTCCTGAAAGTTTAAGCACCTAACTTGGATGTAGTATGTCCCTCACGTGACATTTGAACTCAGATCTTCTTGACTCTAGCTACCGTATTATTATGACTTTATATAGGTAATATTATTGACCTCATTTTATAGATAAGAAAACTCTGAATGGCAAAAGCAATTAAATATTTTGTATTGCACAGCTCTTAAGTGTCTGAATCATGATTGAATTCCAGGTCTTCTAGACTCTAACTCTGGAATTACACAACTTAACTGCCTGAGTGTATATTCATAGATATGTGGATATTGTCTGGACCATAAGAGTAAGAAGAGATATTTATATTTTCTTTTAATATATATGTAACTTTTAATATATCTAGCAGAGGGCCTGAAACATAGAAAGTGCTTGATAATGTGCAGAATTTAAGAATAATTTAAAGGGTGAAGCTGTAACAACTGACAGAGTATTTTATTTTTTTCCATAGGGTCAAGAAAATAGAAAGAAAAATTTTAGGTAAAATCATGACAATATTTTATGTAAATTGAACTACTGTGTCCCTCTGGTATAAAAATATTGCTTGTCATTTAATTATGTAATTATGTGTGGATTATTTAAATATATTAACATAGAGGTTGCTCCACTGTTGTCATGCATAGTTGTAATAATAACTTACACATCTCTAATAATTTAGACATCTCTTTAAACAAGAAATGGTTCTGTTCATACTCTCTTGGTTTTAAATATATATTATTGACTTTGTTTATATTTCCTATTTAAATGTAAAAATTAACATTTATTTAAATGAAATTGAGTCCCAAAAACTTGTCTTTCCTCCTCTCTCCCATACCTTCAGAAGGCAAGCAACATGATATCAGTTATACGTGTAAAATCTTGCAAAGAATATTTCCACATTAGCCACATTGCAAAATAGAATACACGTACAATAAAAAAGCAAGAAAAATAAAGTTAAAAACCAGTATGTTTCAATCTACAGTGCAAGTCCATTAGTTCCTTCTCTGAAGATCATTTAAACACTTTTAAAGAAAGCAACATGGAACAGATTTTCTTTCTTTTTTTTTTGAAATACTGACATATTTATTGACTGGTAAAATAACAAGTTTCAGAAATTGTCATTATTTCTGGTATTCAAATCTGATCAGTCCACCGAAATCATAGAATTATTTTTTAATTTATTTTCATTGTTATACAATCACTACCATATGACGTTGACTTCTTTTCCCTTCCTCACCCTCCCTCACACCTCCCTTTCACTCCCCTCCCTGAGACAGCATATAATTTTATATAGGTTCTACACGTACAGTCCAATGAAATACATTTTCACCATAGTCATGTTTTTTAGAAGAATTAAAATGAGTGGGAGAAATCATATAACAAACTAAAATGTAATACAAAATAAAATGATATGCTACATTCTTTGATTGATTTCCATAGTTGAATTACTGTTCCAACTCTCCCACATCTTCCCCAAAATTGATCATCCTCCTGCTTTTTCATATTAGTCAATCTCATAGGTATGATGGGGTATCTCAGAGTTGTTTTGATTTGCTTCTATCTAATCAATGGTGATTTAGATAATTTTTTTTCATATAAATGTAGATGTGTTTAAAATCTTCCTCTGAAAACTACCTATTCGTATTCTCTGATCATTTATTCATTGAGTAATGACTTGTATTCTTGTACATTTTACTCAGTTCTCTATATATTTTAGAAATGAGGACTACATTATAGATACTAGTTGCAAAAAGTCTTTCCCAGTTTCCCTTCTAATCTTGGTTGAATTGGATTTGGTTGTGCAAAAAAAATTATCCATTTTGCACTATATAATGTTTTCTATATCTTCTTCAGTCAAAAATGCTTCCCTTCTCCAATAATCTGATAAAAAGACTATTTCTTGCTCCACTAATTTGTTTATAGTACCAATCTTTATACCTAGATCATGTACACATTTCAACTTTATTCTATTTATGGTGTCAGGCTTTGATCTACGCGTAGTTTCTGCCGTTCTGTTGTCCAGTTTTCCCAGAAATTTTGATCAAAAAAGTGAGTTTTTATCGCAGAAGCTGGAATCATTGGGTTTAATAAACACTAAATTGCTATATTCATTGCCAACTGGGTTTTCAGTACCTAGCATATTCCACTCGTCTACCCTTCTGTTTCTCAGACAGCATCAAGTGGTTTTGATAAATGCTGCTTTATAATAAAATTTGAGATCTGATAGAGCTAGGCCACCTTTGCTAGCATTTGTTTTCATCGGTTTATTTAATATTATAGAAGTTTTGTTCTTCCAGATGAATTTTGATATCATTTTTTCCAGCTATAGAAAATAATTATCTGATAGTTTGATTGGCATGGTACTAAATAAGTAAATTAATTTGGCCTACACATGAGCAACTGACTAGATCTGACTTTATTTGTGTGAAAAGTGTTTTATAATTGTGTTCCTTGTAGTTCCTGGATTTGTTTTGTCAGGTAGACCCCCAAATATTTTATAGTGTCTACCCTAACTTTAAATGGGATTTCTCATTCTATATTTTACTGTTGGGCTTTCTTAGTAATATATAGAAATGCAGAAGATTTGTGTAGGTTTGTTTTGTAAACTACAACTTTGCCAAAATTGTTTATTATTTCAAGTAGTTTTTAAATTGAATCTCTGGGATTCTCTAAGTATATCATCATATCATTTACAAAGAGCAATACCATAGTTTCTTCTTTGGCCATTATAATTCCTTCAATTTCTTTATCTTCTCTAGTTGCTAGAGCTAACCTTTCTAATACCATGTTGAATAAAAGTGGTGATAATGAACATCCTTGTTTCACTCCTGATCTTATGGGAAATGCATCTTGCTTATCTCCACTGAATATCATACTTGCTGCAAGTTTTAAGTAGATACTGCTTATTATTCTGTGGAAAGCTCCATTTATTCCTATGCTCTCCAGTGTTTTTAATAGGAATGGGTGCTGTATTTTGTCAAAAGCTTTTTCTGCATCTGTTGAGATAATCATATGGTTTCTGTTAGATTTGTTGTTGATATGATAATGATAATAGTTTTCTTAATAGTGAACCAGTCGTGCATTCTTGATATGAATGCTACCTGATCATAGTATATTATTCTTGTGAGAAGTTGTTATATTCTTTTTGCTAAAATCTTATTTAAAATTTTTGCATCTATATTCCTTATAGAAATTGTTGTATAATTTTCTTTCTCTGTTTTGTCTCTTCGCGATTTAGTTATGAAAACCATATTTGTATCTTAAAAAGAGTTTAGGAGAACTCCTTCTTGCCCAATTTTCCCAAATACTCTATATAGTAATGGAATTAACTGTTCTTTGAGTGTTTAATATAATTCACTTCCAAATTCTTCCATCCCTGGACACTTTTTCCGAGGGCATTCCTTGATGGCTTCTTCAATTTATTTTTGTGACAAGGGTTTGTTTAAGCATTGAACCTCCTCTTCTGTTAATCTGAGCAATATATATGTTTTAAAATAATCATCCATCTCAGTAATATTTTCAAATTTATGGGACTAAAGTTGTGTAAAGCAATTTCTAATTATTGTTTTAATTTCCTATTTATTGGAGGTGAGGTCTCCACTTTTGTTTTTGATATTTGCAATTTAGTTTTCTTCTTTCTTTTTTTTAAATCAAATTGACCAAAGGTTTATCAATTCTGTTGTTTTTTTCATAAAATAAAATCTTAGTTTTATTTACTAGTTCAATAGTTTTCTTAATTTGCATTTTGTTATTGTTTCCATTGGTTTTCAGTATTTTTAATTTGTTGTTTTCTTGGGGATTTTCAACTTGTTCTTTTTCAATCTCTTTCAGCTGCATGCTCAATTTATTAATCTCCTCTTTCTCTATTTTATTCATGTAGGCATTCAAAGATCTAAAGCTTCCCCTAAGAACTGCTTTTACAGTATCCCATAGGATTTGATAGGTTGTCTTATTATTGTCATTCTCTTGAATGAAGTTGTTGATTGTTTCTATGATTTGGTGTTTAACTCACTCCTTTCTTAGGATAAGATTATTTAGTTTTCAATTAATTTTGGTCTCTCCATGACTTTTCATTAAATATGATTTTTATTGCATTGTAATCTGAGAAACATGCATTGACTATCTCTGCCTTTCTGTGTTGGATTATGAGGGTTTTATGTCCTAGTACATTGACAATATTTGTATAGGTGCCCAGTACTGCTGAGAAAAAGGTATATTCCTTTCTATGGCCATTAAATTTTCTCCTGAGATCTATCATATCTACCTTATCCAGAGTTTACTTCACCTCCTTAAGTTCTTGCTTGTTTATTTTAAGGTCAGATTTATCAAGTTCAGAGAGGGGCAGGTTGATGTCTCAGAAACAGTGTAGTTTTGTTGTTTATTTTTTCCTGTAACTTCCTTCCCTTCTCCTTTAAGGATCTGGATGTTATACCATTTGGTGTATATATGTTTAATAATGATTTTGCTTCATTGTCTATGACGACTTTTAGCAGGATATAGTTTAGTTCCTTATTTCTTTTGATTAGATCTCTTTCTGCTTTTGCTTTGTCTGAGATTATGATTGCCATCCCTGCTTTTCTTACATCAGTTGAAGCAAAATATATTCTGCTCCAACCTTTTACCATTACCCTGTCTGTATCCCCCCAGTTTCAAATGTGTTTCTTGTGAACAATATATTGTTGGATTATGACTTTTAATCCATTGTGCTATCCATCTCTCTTTTATAGGAGAGATAATTCCATTCACATTCACAGATATGATTACTTTTTCTTTCCCTCCATCCTCTTTCCCACCATTCGTGGTTTTAGTTCTCTCTTCTCCCTTCCCCTCCACAACAGTTTTAATTTTGGACCACCACCTCCTACAATCTTCCCTTCCTTCTGTCAGCCTCCCTGCATTTTCATACATTTTTACCCTTACTATTTTTTCCTTCCCTTTTAGCCTCTCCTCCACTTTCTTTCCACCTTCCCTTTCTACTGCCTATAGAGTTAGTTAGATTTCATATACTTAATTGTTTTTTATTTCCTCCTTGAATCAAATATGAAAAGAGTACCTCTCAAACACAAAACAAAAAAAGAGTCACCTGACCTAGGATTTCTCATACCACTCAGTTCAACTCCATGTTCTTTAGCTTCTAGCTGAAAGAAGCAGAGGCCACAATACACAACGCAGCAGCAGCATCATGAGTAAGAAGAAGCAAAGTAAGAATCAAAAGATCATAGAATATTTCTATGAGGACAAGAACCAAAAGAAGAATACCAATGTGGTCAGTACTGAGACTGTACTACCATCTGAAACTTCAGAAGGGACTATAAACTGCTTGCCTAGACAAAGAGTGCTTGTGGAAGAGTTGAAGAAGGAAATGGAAGAAAAACTGGACAAAGATTTTAAAAGAATGGAAAGACAATTCGCTAAAGAGAGCACTTCTCTAAAAAGAAAAATTGAACAAATGGAAAAAAATAAGAAAACTAACTGGAGAAAATAACTCCTTAGAAGGAATAATTGGACAGATGAAAAAAGAGATTCAAAAGTTAGCTGAAGAAAGTATTTTGATAAAAATTAGAATTGGCCAAGGAGAAGGTAATGCCTCTCTGAGATATCAAGAATAAATCAAACAAAATAGAAAGAATGAAAAGATAGAAGAAAATGTAAAACATCTAATTGGAAAAACAACTGACATGAAAAATAGATCCAGGAGAGGAAATTTAAGAATTATTGGCCTACCAGAAAGCCACGATGAAAAAAGGAATCTGCACAGTATCTTCCAAGAAATCATCAAGGAAAACTGCCCAGAAGTGCTTGATCCAGAGAGCAAAATAGTCATCAAAAGAATCCATCATTCACCTCCCAAAAGGGATTCCAAACTAAAAACAACAAGAAATGCCATTGCCAATTTCCAGAACTATCAAGTGAAGGAGAAAATACCACAGGCAGGCAGAAAGAAACCAGTCAAATATCGAGAAGCTATATTCAGAATCACAGAGGACCTTGAAGCTTCTACATTAAAGATCCAAGGAATTGAAATACGATATTCTGTAAGGCAAAGGAGCTGGGATCACAACCAAGGACCAATTACCCAGCAAATATGAGCATAACATTTCAGGCAAGGAGTAGTTCATTCAATGAAATAAGGAATTTCAAGACGTTCCTGACAAAAAGGTTAAAACTCAATAGAAAATTCGATCTTCAAATGCAGGTCTCAAGAGCGGCATAAAAAGGTAAACAAGGAAGAAGAGAAACTTATTACTCAATTTGGTCAAACTGTTTACCTCCCTATAAGCGAAAATGATACATTGTTCTTGAGAATTGCATATCTATTATGAAATATAAAAGGGATATACATAAGTAGAGGGAATGTTTATAGTGTATATGAGGCAATGATAAAAATGTGATTTAAGCATGTGAAGGAAATGTAACAGGAGATGTGAGAAAGAGGAAGCAGAAAAGGGTAAATTACATCACAGGAAGAAGGAAAAAAATGTATTAGAGTAAAGGGAATGGAGGGAGGGAGATGAGCATTGCTTGATATATACTCTCATTTGATTTGGTTCAAGGAGGGTACAAAAAAACTTAATTAAGTATATAAATGTAACTAGCTCTATAGGCTGATTTTGTAACCGACACTGGGAGGCTATTAGTTCCCCTCCATGGAACATACAGTGGTAATGTTTCTCCAAGCTGACCAAGAAAATTCAGTCCATAATACATGTATACCTGGGATTATTTTCTGCTTTGGCTGTTCTCATTCTATACGACTCAGGTTTTCACTGTACATACTTTGCATTCCTGTTCAGTTTTCTAGACCATATATTACTTACTATGAAATCATTGCCTTGCTTAAAAACAAAGCCAATTGTTTCACATTTTCACAGTGTTTTTTCTGTCTTTCATTCCCATTCCGTTCCATCCCATCCCAATTGCATCCCATCCTTTCCTATTATATTCTGCTTTCCCAAGCATTATGTTGAGCTTGAATCACACCATAGAACTGTATCTCTCACACCCATACTTGAGAAAAAAAATATTGGTTTTTTTTTATTTTTTTATTTTTTAATGTTTAACAAGCACTGCCATACAATTGTGATTTTATCCCCCCCACTTACCCCCCACTCACCCCTTCCCTCCCAACGACTGCATACAATTCTGTATAGATTCTACTTATACTTTCCTATTGAGTATATTTTCACTATAGTCATGCTATGTAGTCAGACTAAGATAAATGAAAGAAATAGTATAACAAATCAGAACATGATACACAAACACATACACATACACAAACATGATCTGTTACATTATGTGAGTGACTTCCATATTTCTCTCTCTGAGTGTGGAAGGCATTTTGCCTTGAGAACCACCATTGGGATTTTTTTTTTTTTTGTAAGAAGTTCTTGTGTTATTACAAAAATCTAAGTCTACCAGAAAAAACTCTCACACACTGTGGTCGTTGCTGTGCATAAAGTTCTCCTGGTTCTGCTCCTTTCACTCAGCATCAGGTCATATAAGTCCTTCCAGGCCTCTCTGAAGTCTTCTTGTTCATCATTTCTTATGGCACAATAGTACTCCATTGCATTCATATACCATAATTTATTCAGCCATTCCCCAATTGATGGACATCCCCTTGACTTCCAGTTTTTGGCAACTACATAGAGTGCTGCTATAAATATTTTTGTACATGTGGGATCCTTTCCCATTTTTATGATCTCTTGGGGATATAGTCCTAGTAGCGATATTGCTGGGTCAAAGGGTATGCACATTTTTGTAGCCCTTTGGGCATAGTTCCAAATTGCTCTCCAGAATGGTTGGATGCGCTCGCAGCTCCACCAACAATGAAATAGTGTTCCAACTCTCCCACATCCTCTCCAGCATTTATCATTTTCTTGTTTTGTCATGTTTGCCAATCTTATACGTGTGATGTGGTACCTCAGAGTTGTTTTGATTTGCATCTCTCTAACCAATAGTGATTTAGAGCATTTTTTCATATGGTTATAGATAGCTTTAATTTCTTCTTCTGAAAATTGCCTTTTCATATCCTTTGACCATTTAACAATTGGGGAATGACTTGTATGATTATACATATGGGTCAGTTCTCTATATATTCTAGAAATGAGGCCTTTATCCCAGAGCTTAGCTGTAAAAATTTTTTCCCAATTTACTACATCCCTCCAGATTTTGGTTGCATTGGGTTTGGTTGTGCAAAAACTTCTCAGTTTAATGTAATCAAAGTTATCCATTTTGCATTTCATAATGCTTTCTATCTCTCCTTTAGTAAAGAATTCTTCCCTTCTCCATAGATCTGATAAATACACTATTCCTTACTTCTCCACTTTATTCATGGTATCAATCTTTATACCTAAATCATGTACCCATTTGGACTTTATTCTTGTGTACGGTGTCAGGTATGGGTCTATGCCTAATTTCCGCCACACTGTTATCCAGTTTTCCAAGCAATTTTTGTCAAACAATGAGTTCTTATCCCAGAAGCTGGGGTCCTTGGGTTTATCAAACATAATGTTGCTATATTGCTTGCCTACAGCATCTTGAGTGCCAAGTCTATTCCACTTGTCTACCTCTCTGTTTCTTAGTCAATACCAAATGGTTTTGATAATTCCTGCTTTATAGTAGAGTTTGAGGTCTGGTAGCGCTAGGCCACCTTCCCAAGCATTTCTTTTCATTAGTCCCTTTGATATTCTGGACCTTTTGTTTTTCCAGAAAGTAATTGTCTGATAATTTAATTGGTATGGCACTAAATAAGTATATTAATTTGGGTAGGATTGTCATTTTTATTATATTAGCACGGCCTACCCATGAGCAACTAATGTTTTTCCACTTACTTAAATCTGACTTTATTTGTGCAAAAAGTGTCTTGTAATTGTGTTCTTATAATCCGTGGGTTTGTTTTGGCAGGTAGACTCCTAAGTATTTTATACTGTCTACCCTAGCTTTAAATGGGATTTCTCTTTCTATCTCTTGCTGTTGGACTTTGTTGCTAATATATAGGAACGCAGAAGATTTGTGTGGGTTTATTTTGTAACCTGCAACTTTGCCAAAGTTGTTTATTAATTCAAGTAATGTTTTACTTGAATCTCTGGGATTCTCTAGGTAAATCATCATATCGTCTGCAAAGAGTGATAACTTAGTTTCTTCTTTGGCTATTCTTATTCCTTGAATATCTTTATCTTGTCTAATTGCTACAGCTAACATTTCTAGTACCATATTGAATAATAGTGGTGATAATGGACAACCTTGTTTCACCCCTGATCTTATTGGGAATGCATCTAGCTTATCCCCATTGCATATAATGCTTGCTGAAGGTTTTAGATAGATACTGTTTCTTATTTTATGGAAAGTTCCCTTTATTCCTACGTTCTCCAATGTTTTTTAGTAGGAATGGATGTTGTATTTTGTCAAAAGCTTTTTCTGCATCTATTGAGATAATCATGTGGTTTTTGTTAGCTTTGTTGTTGATGTGATCGATAATGCTAATAGTTTTCCTAATATTGAACCATCCCTGTAGTCCTGGTATGAATCCTACCTGATCATAATGTATTAATCTCGTGATAAGATGCTGTATTCGTTTTGCTAAAATCTTATTAAAATTTTTGCATCTATATTCATTAGGGAAATTGGTCTATAATTTTCTTTCTCTGTTTTGTCTCTTCCTGGTTTGGGTATCAAAACCATATTTGTATCATAGAAAGAATTTGGGAGGACTCCTTCTTCCCCAATTTTCAAAAATATTGTATGTAGTATTGGAATTAACTGTTCTTTAAATGTTTGATAGAATTCACTTGTGAATCCATCTGGCCCTGGAGATTTTTTCCTAGGGAGTTCATTGATGGCTTGTTCAATTTCTTTTTCTGAGATGGGGTTGTTTAAGTATTCAACTTCCTCTTCTGTTAATCTGGGCAATTTGTATTTTTTAAAATATTCATCCATCTCATTTAGATTATCGAATTTGTGGGCATAAAGTTGGGCAAAGTAGTTTCTAAGTATTGTTTTAATTTCCTCCTCATTGGAGGTGAGTTCACCCCTTTCATTTTTAATATTAGTAATTTGGTTTTCTTCTTTCTTTTTTTTAATCAGATTTACCAAAGGTTTATCAATTTTACTAGTTTTTTCATAAAACCAACTATTGGTTTTATTTATCAATTCAATAGTTTTCTTAATTTCAATGTTATTAATCTCTCCTTTGGTTTTCAGTATTTCTAATTTAGTATTTACTTGGGGATTTTCAATTTGTTCTTTTTCTAGCTTTTTCAACTGCAAGCCCAAGTCATTGATCTCCTCTTTCTCTATTTTATTTATGTAAGCATTCAAAGATATAAAACTTCCCCTAATAACTGCTTTTGCAGTATCCCATAAGTTTTGATATGTTGTCTCACTATTGTCATTCTCTTGAATGAAATTGTTGATTGTTTCTATGATTTCTTCTTTAACCCAACCTTTCTTTAGAATTAGATTCTTTAGTTTCCAATTGATTTTTGGTTTCTCTTTCCATGGCCTTTTATTACATGTAATTTTTATTGCATTATGATATGAAAAACATGCATTGATTATCTCTACCTTTCTGCACTAGATTGTGAGATTTTTATGTCCTAGTACATGGTCAATTTTTGTAAATGTTCCATGTACCGCTGAGAAAAAGATATATTCCTTTCTATTCCCATTTAATTTTCTCCAAAGATCTCTCATATCTACCTTATTCAGAGTTTTATTTACCTCCTTAACCTCTTTCTTGTTTGTTATGAGGTTGGATTTATCGAGTTCAGAGAGGGGGAGGTTGAGGTCCCCCACTAGTATAGTTTTGCTATCAATTTCTTCCTTCAACTCCCCCAACCTCTCCTCTAAGAATCTGGATGCTATACCACTTGGAGCATACATGTTTAGTAATGATATTGCTTCATTGTCTATGGTGCCTTTTAGCAGGATATAGTTTCCATCCTTATCCCTTTTGATTAGAGCTATTTCTACTTTCGCTTTTTCTGAGATTAGGATTGCTACTCCTGCCTTTCTTACATGAGCTGAAGCACAATATATTCTGCTCCATCCTTTGACCTTTATCCTATGTGTATCCCCCCTTTTCAAATGTGTTTCTTGTAAGCAGCATATTGTTGGATTATGGCTTTTAATCCATTTTGCTATCCGTCTCCGTTTTATGGGAGAGTTCATTCCATTCACATTCACAGTTATGATTACAATCTGTGTATTTCCCTCCAACCTCTTTCCCACCATTTGTGCTTTTAGCTCTCCCGTCTCCCTTCCCCTCCTCAATAGTATACACTTTTCTCCCCCTCCTCCTGCAGCCTTCCCCTCCTTTTTTTAGCCCCCCTCCGTTTTACTCCCCTTTACTCTTATTGCTTCTTTCCTCCCTTTTAGCCACCCTCCCCTTTCTTCCCCCTTCCCCTCCTACTACCTATAGAGCCAGTTAGGCTTATCTACTTAAGATTATTGTTCCCTCCTTTGAACAAATCAGATGAGAGTACCTCTCAAACAATGCTCATCTCCCTCCCCTCCTTCCCTCTACTATAGTTTTGTACTTCTTCCTGTGATATAATTTGCCATTTTCTGCTTCCCCCTTTCCACACCTCCTATTATATTCCCTTCTCATACTTAAATCATATTTTTGACATGACATCATTTACTTTATGCCCGTTCCCTCTACATATATCCCTTTTATCATAATAGCTGCACAGTTCTCAAGATTAACAGGTATCATCTTCCCTTATAGGGAGGTAAACGGTTTGCCCTAATTGAGTAGCAAGTTTTTGTTTCTGTTTTTTCCCCTCTGTTTACCTTTTTATGATTCTCTGGAGACCTGCATTTGACGATCAAATTGTCTATTGAGTTCTGGTGCTTTGGTCAGGAAGCTCTGCAAATCCCTTGTTTCGTTGAATGCCTTTCTCCTTGCCTGAAATGTTATGCTGAACTTTGCTGGGTAGTTGATCCTTGGTTGAAGTCCTAACTCCTTTGCCTTACGGAATATTGGGTTCCAGTTCTTTCGATCTTTTAATGTAGAAGCTGCAAGGTCCTGTATGATCCTGACTGTGTGTCCTTGATATTTGAATTGTTTCTTTCTTGCTGCTTGTAGTATTTTCTCCTTCACTTGATAGCTGTGGAATTTGGCAACTATATTTCTTGGGGTTTTGAGTTTGGGATCCCTTTCGGGAGGGGAACGGTGGATTCTTTTGATGACTATTTTGCCCTCTGAATCAAGTACTTCTGGTCAGTTTTCCCTGATGATTTCCTGGAAGATGTTGTCCAGACTCTTTTCTTCATCATGGGTTTCTGGCAGGCCAGTAATTCTTAAATTTTCTCTCCTGGATCTATTTTCCAAGTCAGTTGTTTTTCCAATTAAATATTTTACATTTTCTTCTATCTTTTCATTCTTTAGATTTTGTTTGACTGATTCTTGTTGCCTCATTGAGTCATCAGTCTCTACTTGCCCAATTCTAATCTTCATCATATTGTTTTCTTCCGTTAGCTTTTGCATTTCCTTTTCCATCTGACCAATTTTTCCCTTTAAGGAGCTATTTTCTCCATTTAATTTTTGTATTTCTTTTTCCATTCGAACAATTTTCCCAGTTAGGTTTTGGGTTTCCTTTGCCATCTGTTCAATTTTCCCAATTAGGTTTTGGGTTTCCTTTTCCGTTTGATTAACTCTTCCTTTTAGCGAGTTTTTCTCTCCAGTTAATTTTTGAACTTCCTTTTCTATTTCTTCAGTTTTCTTTTTCAGAGTGATGTTCTAATCAGTGAATTCTTTTTTTTATAATTTTAAAATCATTGGCCAGTTTTTCTTTTATATCCTTCTTCAGATGTTCCAGGTAATCTAGTTGTGCTTGCGAGAAATTCATAGTCCCATCTAAGGTTTCAGATGGAAATACAGTCTCAGCTCTGACCTCTTTGGTGTTTGTGTTTTGGTCCTTATCCCCATAGAAAGATTCTATGGTTTTTTCACTTTTTATCTGCTTTTTCTGATTCATGATGTTGGCTGAGTGTTGTAGCTTTTGGTTCTTTCATTCAGAAGATACAAATCTTTTAAGTTGGGCTGCTGTGTGTCTAGGCTGAAAGCAGGCTTTGTTGTTGTTGTTGTTGTTGTTGTTGTTGTTGTTGTTGTTGTTGTTGTTGTTGTTGTTGTTGTTGTTTCCCAGATCAACCCTGGGGTTAGCTTGTTAGGTGTGTGGGAGGGGTGGTCTGGTCTCAGGAGATCTCCTCAGCTGACTTGAGGCAAAGGCAAGGTCAGGGGATAGTGATCCCAGCTTCCCTATTGTCTTCCCTTTTCCCCTGGAGGGCTGGGGCACGCCTAGAAGCTAATACGTGTTCCTGCCCCTCCTGGGGCTCATCTCCCGGCTCTGAGGCTTGCCTGGGTCTCAGTGCGAATTTTCTCTGCCCTGGGTCGTCTGTCCCTCCAGCTGTCTCCGCCACCATAGGAAGAATCCCCCTTTGCCACCTTTCCAGCCTCTGGTGTTATGAGACCACCCTCCCCCTTCTGCTGTTCCCGCTGATCCAGGATTAATCTGGGGAAGAATTTTATGGTTCCCTCACGGTCATCAGGGGGGAGGAGAGAGCAGTTACTGATCACTCTGCCATCCCAGTTCCTGGAAGTTCAAGTAGTGACCCACCGAAGTCCGTCTTCAGGCTGAAGATTTCAAGGGCTGCTGCGCTGATGTCTGGCACTCAGCGGCTCTCACCGGCTCGGCCTGGCTTATCTCCTGCTCCGCTGGTCTTGCCCGCCACTCTCGGGCTCCTCTGGTCCCCTCCGCCCTGCCGCACTGACCGCGCTGCGCTGTGCGCCGTGGTCTTACCCCCTTGGAACAGATCCCTCCCGTGGACCCTCCAGTCCAGCCTGGGCTCCGAATCCGTCAAAGTCCGTCACCCACTGGATTCTACACCTCCAAAGTCTGGTCAGACTCTCCCCCCAGAGATATCCAGAGGAGTTTTTCCAGGAGCTTGGGTGAGTCGTTGCTTTCACTCCACCATCTTGGCTCCGCCCCCCTGATTATTTTTTTATGGAAAGTTTCATATTGTCCTGTATTCTCCAGTGTGTTCAATAGGAATGGGTGCTATATTTTTTTTCAAAAGCTCTTCTGCGTCTATTGAGATGATTATGTGGTTTCTGTTCATTTGTTTTTGATATGATCAATAGTACTAATAGTCTTCCTAATATTGATCCAACCTACAGTCCTCGTATAAATTCTACCTGATCATACTGTATTATTCTCTTGATAAGTTGTTGTATTCTTTTTGCTAAAATCTTATTTAAAAGTTTTTATTTATATTCATTAGAGAAATTGGTCTATAATTTTCTTTCTCTGTCTTGGCTCTTCCTGGTTTAGCTATCAGAACCATATTTGTATCATAAAAAGACTTTGAGAGGACTTCTTATTCCCCAATTTTACCAGATAATATATATAGTAATGGAATTAACTATTCTTTAAATGTTTGATAAAATTCACTTGTGAATTCATCTGACCATGAATATATTTACCTAGGAATTTCACTGATGGCTTGTTCAATTTCTTTTACTGCGTTGAGGTTATGTAAGTATTCAATTTCCTCTCCTGTTAATCTAGGCAATTTATATTTATTAAAATAATTATCTATCTCATTTAGATTGTCAATTTTACAGGCATACATTTGGGGAAGTAATTTCTTATTATTGTTTTAATTTCCTCCTCGTTGGAGGTAAGTTCTCCCTTTTAATTTTTGATATTAGTAATTTGGTTTTCTTCCTTCTTTCTTTTAAATCTAATTGACCAAAGGTTTATCAATTTTATTTGCTTTTTCATAAAACCAACTCCTAGATTCATTTATTACTTCAATAGTTTTCTTATCAATTTTATTAATTTCTCCTTAGGTTTTCTGTATTTCTAATTTGGTATTTACTTGGGGATTTTCAATTTGCTCTTTTTCTTGCTTTTTCAGCTGCATGCCCAATTCATTGGTCTCCTCTTTCTCTATTTTATTCATGTAGACATTCAAAGATATATGACTTCCTCCAAGGAATGCTTTTGCAGGATCCCATAAGATTTGGTAGGTTGTTTCATTATTATCGTTTTCTTGAATGAAGTTGGTGATTGCTTCAATGATTTGTTGTTTAACCCACTCATTCTTTAGGATTAGATAAGATAGTTTCCAATTAACTTTTATTCTTTCTCTTCATTGGCTTTTATTACACATAATATTTATTGCAATAGGATCTGAGAAGAATTCATTCACTATCTCTGCTTTCTGCACTGGATTCTGACGTTTTTATGCCCTGGTACATGGCCAGTTTTTGTAATTATGCCATATATTGCTGAGAAAAAGGTATATTCCTTTCTATCCCCATTCCATTTTCTCAACAGATATATCATATCTATCTTATCCCGAGTTTTATTCACCTCCTTAAGTTCTTTCTTGTTTATTTTGAGATTAGATTTATCAGGTTCAGAGAGGGGAAGGTTGAGCTCCACCACTAGTGTAATTTTTCTGTCTATTTCTTCCTGTAACTCCCTTAACTTCTTCTCTAAGTATTTGGATGCTGTACTTCTTGGAACATATATATGTTTAGTAATGATATTGCTTCGTTGTCTATAGTTCCTTTTAGCAGGATATAGTTTCCTTCCTCATCTCTTTTGATTAACTCTATTTCTGCTTTTGCTTTGTCTGAGATTAGGATTGTTACCCCTGCTTTTTTTTTTCCATCAGATGAAGCTCAATATTTTCTGATTCAACATTTTCCCTTTAACCTGTGTGTGTGTTTACCAGTTTCAAATGTGTTTTTTGTAAACTATAAATCATTGGTTTATGGTTTTCAATCCATTTGCTATCCATCTTCGTTTTATGGTAGAGTTCATCCCATTCACATTCACAAGTTATGATTAATATTTGCGTCTTTCCCTCCATCCTCTTTTCTCCCCTTTGTTCTTTTAGTTCTCCCTTCGCCTCCACGATATAGTTTTCATTTTGGAACACCAACTTCCACCATCTTCCCTTGTTTCTTTCAGTCCCCCTCCCTTTTATTCACCTTTATGTTTACTACTACTTCCCTCCCTTTTAGCCTCCCCTCCATTTTTTCTCCCATTCCCTCTTACTGACTGTAGAGCTAGTAGATTTATATACTTTATTATATTTGTTGTTCCTTTTTGAACCTAATCAGATGAGAGCAAATATCAAACAATTCTCATCTCCCTGCTCTCTTTCCCTCTATTGTAATAAAATTTTTGCCTCTTTGTGTGATATAATTTACCATTTTCTGCCTCCTACTTTTCATGACTCCTGTTACAATCTCTTGGCATCTTTTAATCACGTTTTTTATCATCACATCAATTACTTTATACCCGCTCCATCTGTCTATGTATATCCCTTTTATATTTCATAATAAATATATAATTCTCAAGATTACAAGTAACATCTTCCCTTATAGAGATGTAAGCAGTTTGCCCATTCTGAGTAACAAGCATTTTTTTCCTGTTTACCTTTTTATGCCCCTCTTGAGATCTATGTTTCAAGATTAAATGTTCTGTTGAGTTCTGGCCTTTTCATCAGGAAAGTCTGGAAAACCCTTATTTCATTTAATTTCCATCTCCTTGCCTGAAATAATTACCCTCAACTTTGCTGCGTAAATGATCTTTGATTGTAGTCCCACCTCCTTTGCCTTAGAGAATATCACATTCCAATACCTTTGATTATGTAATGTAGATGCTGCATGGTCCTGTGTGATCCTGACTGTAGCTCCTTGGTATTTGAATGATATCTTTCTGGCTGCCTCGAGTATTTTCTCCTTCAGTTGATAGTTCTGGAATTTGACAATGATATTTCTTGGTGTTTTTAACTTGGGATACCTTTCGGGAGATATACAGTGGGTTCTTTCGATGACTATTTTGCCCTCTGGATCTAGCACTTCTGGGAAGTTTCCTTGATAATTTCTTGAAACATATAGTCCAGGCTCCTTTTTTCTTCATGGCTTTCTGGTAGGCCAATAATTCTAAGATTTGCTCTCCTGGATCCATCTTCCTGGTCATTTGTTTTTCCAATTACATATTTTTCATTTTCTTCTATCTTTTCTTTCTTTAGATTTTGTTTCACTTATTCTTGATGTCTCAGAGAGTCACTAGTTTCTACTTGCCCAATTTTAACTGTAATCAAATTGTTTTCTCCAGTTAACTTTTGCATCTCCTTTTCCATCTGCCAATATTCCTTTGAAGGAGTTGTTTTCTCCAGTTACTTTTTGTACTTTCTTTTCAATTTGTTCAATTTTCCTTTTTTGAAGGAGCTGCTCCCTTCAGTGAATTCTTTTTTCATAATTTTGAAATTATTGGCTAGTTTTTCTTCTATTTCTCTAATTTGGCTTTAAAATCCTTCTTCAGCTCTTTCAAGAGTGCTCTTTGTGCTCATGGTCAGTTCATAGTACCTTATGAAGTTTCACATGGGAGTAGTCTCAACATTGATCTCTTTGGTATTCATGTGTTGGTTCTTGTCCTCATAGAAAGATTCTATTTTCTTTTCTTTCCTGCTTTTCTTCTTACTCTTGATGATAATCTTGCTTTTCCTGACTTTTAAGGGGGATCTCTGCTTCTAGGTCACAAAGAGCTCTGTCCCAAAGTTCTTATGTCTTGTACTTGAAGCTTTGTGTCTTGTGGCCTCTGCTTCTTTAGCTTAAAGCCAAAGTGCTGCAGCTTACTTGGTTCTGGGATGGCTGGTGTGAGAAAGGAGAGGGCAGGAGAAGTATTTTCGTGTTTCCCTGTATTTACCCAGAGTAAAGTGTGGGTGAGGGGTGGCCTGGCCACAGGATGTCTCCTCTCTTGAGCTAGGGCATAGGCAAGCTCAGCAGTTGGGGATCCTGGCTGTCCTATTGTCTTCCCAATTCACCTGGGGTGATGAGGCACTCCTGGGCCCCTATTGTTGGTGGTTACGGGGCTCCAATCCCCTGTGACTCTGGCTGTCCTTCTGGTCCACTGAGGCGGGGTGGTCTGGGACAACTCTTGTCCTACATTGGTCCCATTCAGCCATAGCAAGTGGGACTCTTCTTAGTTATTTTCCTAGTCTCACATGTTAACAGACTGTTTGCTTCTGCTGATCACTTTGTTCCCAGATTTTTTTCTGGGCAATATTTTATGGTTCTCTCAAGGTCAAAAAGTGGAGAGGTAGAGAGCATCTACCGATCACTCTGCCATTTTGACTCTCAGAAGGTCAAGTAGGTGATTTACAGAGGTTTAATCTGAGAACTAATATTCTCAGGAGCAACTGCTGCAAATACTAGGGGCTCCACCGCTCTTACTTGCTTGGTTCCTGCTTGACTCCCATTCTGGGTTAATATACCTTCCATTCTGCAGGGCAGCTGTGGAATCAGACTGTCATGTCAGTGACATGCTGGTTCAGCCTGTACACTGTGCTCTGTGCTCCTCCAGCCCCGTGGAACAGTTCCTTTCCATCGACCTTCCAGTCTGTTGTGGGCTGTGAATCCACCACAGTCTGTCTCCTGTTGGATTCTGCCCCTCCAACGTCTGGTCATATTCTCTTTTTAGAAGTTTCTGAAGGAGTTTCTCTAAGAACTTAGATGTGTAGCTGCTCTCACTCCAACATCTTGGCCCTGTTGCAAATAAAGTTTCTTAAAAGCATAGTTCAGTGAATAAGATCTCTTCAAATCAGTTCTTAACAATATCATTAAACCAGTCCATGCACATGTACAACGTCCCACATATCTGAATATTTTAAAACTATTTCTTAGAAATGTTGATTTTAAGGTGTCAGAGTCACAACGACATAGAAAAGGCTGCAACTTTCCTGAGTTTTCCGCCAAATCCCAGACCACCTCTAAATAATGTCATAAAACATTCCTATAGTAAAAGAATCCAAAAAAGAATGTGATGAAACAACTTTATGCCCAAAGAAAACTTAAAAGGTCAGAAGGAAATGTCTGTCACACTTGAATGAAAGTGGATCACCAATCCAGCACTGGCCATGCCAGCATAGACTTAGCAAGCAAGGCGCAGACCTTCACAACCACTGAATTAGCAGAGAGAGAAGCTATTTGCAGAGCTCTCAGCCCACAGATGGGAAGCAGATCGAACAACTGGTAAGGAGATCATGGGGTATTTTTCAAGCACTGAGGTAGGACTGTTGCTTTCCCCATACTTGGAAATAGATTACCATCCTGGATGAAAATCCCAGGATTAGAAATAGTACTAGCACACCAGAACTTATGGCAACAGTGAAGTGTGAACCCTCATCGCAGTTCCAGGGCAGAGAAGAGTACTTCTGATCACCCAGTGCACAGGCCAGGACTATAATAAGCAATGCTATATACTGTGCATACTAACAATACTAAACACATCTATCTCTTCTGAAATCATACCATTTCAGAATAACTGAAAACTTACGTGTCCCAAAAATACCTCTAATACCAGTCCCATAATACCCCTGAAGCTTGAAATAGTGTGCTCTCCACCCTGGAAGCAAGGCCCTATTTAACAAAGAATTCAAAATCAAGTAATAAGCTGGGTAAATGAGCAAACAACAGAAATATTTTAAACACAGAAAGTTACTAGGGGGCAAGGAAGATCCAAATACAAGCATTCAGAAGACAATAAAGCCAAAGGTTTTGCACTCAAAACCTCCAAAAAAAATAGGAATTGTTTTCTCCCCTTGGATAAACTCAAAAATAAATTTTAAAATCAAATAAGGGAGGTAGAGTTAAAATTGAGACAAGAAATGAGTGTGATACAAGAAAATTATGTAAAAGGAGTCAACATCTTGGTAAAGAACACACAAAAAATAATGGGGAAAAAAACCTTAAAAACTGACAAAGCCAAATGGTAAAAGAGGTACAAAAAGGCAAGGAAGAAAAGCATGCCTTAAAAAGCAGAACTGGGAGCGAGGAGCCAAAATGATAGAGTAAAATCAGGGACTCCCTGGAGTTCTCCCCTAAATCTCTTTAAATGCCTGTAAAACTGGTTCTAAACAAATTCTAAAGAAGAAGAATCCACAAAATGACAGAATGAAACAAGTTTCCTGTCCAAGAAAACCTGGACAGTTAGAAACTTGTTGCATCAGACTGAGAGAGGAGCACAGTACAGGATAAAATGTTCCAGCATAGACCAGGCTGCAGAAAGCCTGGAGTAAACCTCAGGGGGTGAATCAATGGCAGCTGTGACGGTTTCCGTATTTCTCAAACCACAAATGCCAAAAAAAAAACCCTTGAAGGTCAGTAGGAAAGGTATGTTGGGTGTGGGTGAGAGAGAAGTACATGCAGCCCCAGCCCCGAGGTGGGAGTAGATGCAGTGGCTACTTCTGGAGCTTTTGGCTCACTGATGATGGGGTGATCAAGGGACTGATAAGAAGTGGATTGCAAAGATGTATTTCTTAGAACTGATGTAAGATTTGCTTGCTTTGTTCATGATTAGACCTGGGTCTCAGTTCTGGGTGGTAATCCTGGGGAAAGGAGGAGAACTGGCATGGTAGAGTATGTGGCAGTAATGGAGAAAGAATTCTCTTCACAGATCCAAAGCAGAAAAAAATTTTTATGGTCACTCCCACACCAAAGAAAATACCTGGAAAGGAGTAAACACTTCTGCTTTAATCATACCAACTGGAAGAAGCAAAAATTTACAGGTTCTTATAATTACCTCAGAAAACAGCTGCACAAAATCTCTGAAGCCTGGGACAATACACCTTCCACACAGGAAGAAGATTCCATACTTTTGTTGTTCTTGTTGTTGGTTTCTTTCATTTTTTAAAATGTATTTATTTATTTTTAATTTTCAACATTCATTTCCACAACATTTTGAGTTCCAAATTTTCTCCCTATCTTTCCCCTCCCCCACACCAAAACATCATGCCTTCTGACTGCCCCTTCCCTCAATCTGCCTTCCATTCTATCACATACCTCCTTTTCCTTATCGCCATCTTCTCTCTTTTCTTGTAGGGCAAGAAATGTTTTTATACCCCATTAGCTGTATTTCTTATTTCTCAGATGCATGCAAGGAAAATTTTCGACATTCATTCTTAAAACTTTGATTTCCAACTTCTTTCCGTTCTTCCCTCCCCGCCCATCCCCACTAAGAACTCTAGCAATTCAATATAGGGTATACTTGTGTAGTTTTGCAAAAGATTTCCATAATAGTCATGTTGTGAAAGACTGACTACATTTCCCTCCATCATTTCCTGCCCCCTATTTATCCCATTCTCTATTGAGACATTTTCTCTCCCCTAAAGTATTTATTTTTAATTAATCCTTTCTCCCATTTGGCCTCCCTTGTATCATTCCCCCCACCCCACTTTTCCCCTTCTCCCCTACTTTCCTGAAGAGTAACATAAATTTTAAGATCAAATTCAAGGTTCATTTTATTCCCTCTTTAAGCCAAATGTGATTAGAGTAAGCTTCACTTTTCCCTTCTCACCTCCCTCCTTTTCCCCTCCATTGGAAAAGCTTTTTCTTGCCTCTTATACGGGAGATAATTTGACTTTTGCATTTTTCCCTACTCCTCCCAATATATTTCTCTCTCACCTCTAAATTTTATTTTTTAGACACAATCCACAATCGCTTCCTATTCAAGTCACTTTGTGCCCTCAAGATACACACACACACACACACATACACACATACATGTATATATACATGTATACATATAATATATATACATACACACATATACACATAGATATACATATAATATATATTATATGTATATATACATACACACGTGTGTGTGTATAATCCCCCCAATTATCCAAATACTGAGAAAAATTTCAAGAGTTACCAAATATTATCTTTCCCTATAGGAATGTAAACATTTCAACTTTTGCAATTTCATTATGGTTTCTCTTTCCTGTTTACCTTTTCAAGCTTCTCTTGATACTTGTGTTTGAAAGTCAAATTTTGTATTCAGTTGTGGTTTTTCATCAAGAATGCTTGAAAGTCCTCTGTTTCACTGAGTGATCATATTTCCCATGAAGTATTCTACTCAGTTTTGCTAGGTAGGCGATTCCTAGTTTTAATCTTAGCTCCTTTGACTTCTGTAATATCATATTCCAAGTGCATCAGTGTCTTAATATAGAAGCTGCTAGATTTTCGATTATCCTGATTTTATTTCCATAACACTCGAAATGTTTCTTTCTGCCTACTTGCAATATTTTTTCTTTGATATAGGAACTCTGGAATTTGGCTACAATATTCCTAGGAGTTTTGCTTTTCAGATCTCTTTCAGGAGGTGATTGGTAGATTCTTTCAGTATTTATTTTATTCTCTGGTTCTAGAATATCAGGGTAATTTTCCTTCAAAATTTCATGAAAGATGATGGTTAGCTCCTTTTTTGATCATAGCTTTTAGGTAGCCCCATAATTTTTAAATTGTCTCTCCTTGATCTATTATCCAGATAGGCTGTTTTTCCAATGAGATATGTAACATTGTCTTTTATGTTTTCATTCTTTTCATTTTGTTTTGTAATTTCTTGGTTTCTCATAAAGTCATTAGCTTTCATCTGGTCCATTCTAATTTTTAAAGAATTATTTTCTTCATTGAACTTTTGAACCTCCTTTTCCATTTGGCTAATCCTGCTTTTTAAAGCATTCTTCTCTTCATTGGGATTTTGGACCTCTTTTGCTAATTGAGTTGGCCTATTTGTAAAGGTTTTTTTTCTTCAGCATTTTTTGGGGACTCATTTAGCCACCTTTTGATGCGCTTTACATAATTTTCTTGCATTGGTCTCATTTCTCTTCCCAATTTTTTCTCCACCTCTCTTACTTGATTTTCAAAATCCTTTCTGATATTTTCCAGGGCCTGAGATCACTCCATATTTATCTTGGAGATTTTGGATGCATAATCCTTGATCTTTACATCTTCCTTTGATGGTATGCATTATTCTTTCTCATTTGAAAGGATGGAAGAAAGTAACTGTTCCCCAAGAAAGTAACGTTTTATAGTCATTTGTTTTCCTTTTTTGGGCATTTTCCCAGACAGTTGCTTGACTTTTGTATCCTTTGTGAAGAGGAGGGTATACTCTGGGGCCCTGTAAGTTCTCAGTTCCTCCAAGGTAGCACAATTAAGGGAAAGAAATTTGCTCCTCTCCTGGCATGCACTCTGGTCTGTGAGCTGCCACAAATTTTTCTGCCTAGGATCTGTGGGTAGAATTCCCTCTCCAGAGCTTTCACTAGCTCTACCACACCAGCGCTCTTCCTCACCCCTTGGGCACCACTATGGGCTTAGACCCAGTTCAGTAGCTTGATTGCCCTAGGGACTTTAGGCGGAGGGCTCCAAAATGTATGCTGGTGCCACCTGGGCCCACATGGGACTGGGGCTAGGGCAGAAGTACCCTGTTTCCTTCTCATCTAGTTGAAAAAGCTTTATCACTGACCTTTGAAGCTGTCTCTGGCATTTGGGGTTCAGAGATTTAGGAACCACACCTGCTGCTGGTGGCACCCTGAAGCCTGTTCATGTCCTGTCCTTGCTGTGAGGCATGGCCAAGGCTGGACTGTGCTCTGCTCCAAGCCTGATGTGATAGACCTTGCACATTGCCTTGGGCTGGAAATCTCTTTTACTCTGTCATTTTTTTACTTCTGCTGCTCTATAATTTGTTTAGAGTCATTTTTCACAGGTATTTTATGCATTGTGGGGGGACAGGTCTTACAGGTCATGCTTCTACTCTGCCGTCTTGGCTCCCTCTAGTAGATTCCATCTCTAACAAAGAATTTAAAAGTCAAATAATTGGTTGGTAAGATAAGAAACAGCACAAGAAAACTCAAACCACACTCTTACTCCTTTAAAATCTAATTTCTAAAAAAGTCCTTAAAAAACAGAAATGAACATGTGGTCAAGGAAGTACAAAATCTCATTGAAGAAATAAATCCCTCAATATTAAAACAGAAGAAGTGGACTCTAAAGAATTTATGAGAAATCAGGAAATGAAACATAACTAAATTAGTGGGAAAAAAAAGAAGACAATGTCACATATTTCACTGGAAAAACAACTGATCTGGAAAATAAATGCAGGAGAGATTATTTAAAAATTATTAGGCTACCTGAAAGACACGATCAAAAAACAAAAAGGGTCTAGACATCATCTTTCAAAAAAATCATCAAAGGAAGTTGTTCTAATATTCTAGAACTCTATTGCAAAACAGAGATGGAAAGAATTTACAGGTCACTTCCTGAATGATATCCCCAAATTAAAATTCTTAGGAATGTGTTAGCCAAATTCTAATATTCCCAGGTCAATGAAAAAATATTGCAAGCAAAAAGAAAGAATTCAAAAATTGTGAAACATTATCAGGATAACCCAACATTCAGCAGCTCCAGAATAAGGGATATGAGAGTGATATTCTGGAGGTCAAAGAAGCTAGGATTAAAACCAAGGGTCACCTACCCAGCCAAACTGAGGATAATCCTTTAGGGGGGAAATGTACATTCAATGAAATAGAGAACTTTCAACAATTCTTGATGAAAAAAATCAGAGCTGAATAGAAAATTTGACTTTCAAATACAGGACTGAAGAGAAACACTAAAAGTGTAGAGCCAAGGAAAAATGTAGCTTGAGACTCACCATTACTTGGCTGAACATTTGTTTCTGGATGGTAAAAATGAATTGAAGGGGCAACAGATCTCAGGCCCCATCCAAAATTTATTTTAAAAAACATCATACTGTAATGTCATCCCTCTTGTTCCTCTGCACTTTGCTATTGCCTGGCTTGAAGATTTCTTTACTTAAACGATTTTTTATAGTTTTCTTCCTTGATTTGTTGGGACTTCTTTGAGACTTGTTTGTCTTCATCTAGCTTTGGATTTCTCTCAAGGTGGTCTGGCTGACTCTTCACCCAGACATGCAATTTATATGTACCTAAACATACAGACATACACACACATGCCTATATGTATATGTGTGTATATAGATACATATATACATGCATACATACATGCATGCATACATATACATATATATCTATAGATCTATCTATATCTATCTATCTATCTATCTATCTATCTATCTATCTATCTATCTATCTATATCTACATAGATATAGATATATTGACCTCAGAACATCATTCTCATATCCCTTGTTTTGAAGCTGCTAGATCTTGGGTTATCCTGATTATGCTTCAAAATTCTTAAATTGTATATTGCATATATTGTATATATGCTCCATATTACCATTCCATCAGGTGATCCTGAGACTAATTTATTGTTAAGCAAAAAGTTGTCTTCACACCGGTAATCATTCTCTTTCAGTGTGGGGCAGAGTAAGATCTTAGACTGAAGCTAATTAACGTTTGCTGCACAAGTCTCTGGCCCTGAAAAATTGAATCTGTGTCAACCCCTAACTGCTTAGCCCAATCATTCTCCATATCCAAACTTCTCCTTCTAGAAAAAAGTTAATTTTATTCTCTTTTTATTTTTAATCAGGAGTGGGTTGGAATAGTCAGGTTTTGGAATCTGACTTTGCTTAATAGCTTCAAGGTAGAAGCAGGAACATAGGTCTGGTAGAAGTTAGGAAGTGGCTTTTCACTTGGGTAAGATAGGCTCAACCCATCAGTAAGTGCTGTTTCTGGAGCTCTCCATGCACAGAATCTGGGGGAACCATGCAGCAAATCTGGATCTCAGTCCTGAGTGGTGGTCCAGGGTGAAGTCCAGGTGTGTACAATATGTATGGCATAGCAGAGCTGGTGGTGCCTATGGAGAGGGAATCCTACTCGAAGTTCCAGGGAAGTAAAGAGTGTTTGTGGTTGCTCACTGACAAGAGTACAGGACTGGAGAGGTGTAAACATCTCCCCTTTGACTGTTACACATTGGAGGAACTGCGAACTTACAGAAGTATCTCAGGGAACAGACCCAAAAATCTTTGAAACCTGGCATAGTATGCCCTTCACTTGACAAAGGACTTGAAAGTGAAACAATTGCCTAGGAAAATGACACAAAGGAGGAAAAATTGACTATAGAATGCTACTTTCTTGGTGAAAAGTTATTTTCTTCCATCCTTTCAGATGAGGAAGAATAATGCATACCAGCAGAGGAATACGTAAAAGACAAGGTTTTGCATCTAGAACATCCAGAATAAATATGTAGTGATCTCAAACCATGAAAGAGCTCGAAAATGATTTTGAAAATCAAGTAAGAGATGTGGAGGAAAAACTGGGAGAAATGAGTGATACAGAAAAATCATGAAAAATGAGTCAACAGTTTGCTAAAGGAGACCCCAAAAATGCTGAAGAAAATAACACATTTAAAAACAGACTAACCCAAGTGGTAAAAGAGGTTCAAAAAGCCAGTGAGGAGAAGAATGACTTAAAAAGAAGAATTGGCCAAATAGAGTATTGTGGAAATACAATCAGCATGAAACAGGATTTAGCAGGTTCTACACTAAGGGATCAAAGGGTAAAGAATATTATATTCCAGATGTCAGAGGAGCTTGGATTAAAACCAAGAAGAAAATAATCAGCAAAAGTGAGTATAATACTTCCTGGCAAAAAAAAAAATGGAATTTTAATATAATAGAGGACTTCCAAGCATTCTAGTTGATAAAACCAGAGTTAAATAGAAAATCTGACATTCCAATGCCATAATTTAGAGAAACATGAAAAGGTAAACAGGAAAGAGAAGTCACGAGAAATTCATGAAAATTGAACTTTTTCATTTCTACATGGAAAGATGATATTTGTAGCTCATGAGAAAGTTGTTAGTATTAGGGTAGCTAGAACAAATGTATATAGACATATGCATACATATATACATATGTCTACATGTTTATACACCCACACACGCACACACACATATAGATATGTATATTGATAGATAATTAAATGTCTATATGTGTGTATGGGTACATACTTATGTTTATATAATATATGTGTATGCATATGTATGCATAGGCATATTTGTGTGCATATATATACACACACTCGTGTGTACGTATACTTACATGCAAACATGTATACACAAATACATATATGTATATGTTTGTATACACACATATGTGTGTATACATATATGTATATATAGTATGTATGGGTGTATGTATGCGTGTGTATGTGTGTGTATGTATATTATATATGTGTGTGCATGTAGATATATACTACACACAGACATAAAGTTATAGGGCACAGGGTAAGCTAAATAGGAAGGCAAAAAACCTAAGGAAGAAATGTAAAATCAGAAATAAAATTTAACATTGAATGGAATGTACTAGCAGGAAAAGAAAGGGAGAGGCAAAATATAACAAATCATCTCACATAAAAGAGGCAATAACCAGCTTTTATAATGGAGTAGAAGATGGGGAGATGAAAGGGAATAAGTAGGCCTTAGTCTCATGGGATTTGACTTAAGGAGGGAATAATACACACTTAATTGTGTATGGAAATCTATTTTATCCTGCAGGAAGGAGGGAGGGGATGTGAGAGGAGAGGGAAGATAATAGAAGGGATAGCAAATTGGGGAAAGGGATAATCAGAAACTACCATTCAGGAGCAAGTCAAGGGACAGAATGGGATAAATGGAGGGGAGGACAGGACAGAAGGAAATGTGTTTTTTTTTTTTTGAACATAACTTTTGTAACATAGTCTTTTGTAACATAACTATTATAGAAGTGTTTTGCATGACTACACATATATGACCCATATTGACTTGCTTGCTTTTTCAATATGGGCAAGTTGGGAGGGGAAAAGGTAGATAACAGAGAACTCAAAGCTTTAAAAATGAATGTTAATAACTATTTTTACATGCAACTGGGAAATAAGAGGTACAGACAATGGAGAATAGAAATCTATTTTTCCCTACAGGAAAATGAAGGGGAGGGACATAGAAGAAGGGTGAATGATAGAAGTGGGGAGAGTCTGGAGGAAGGGGTGGATGGAGTGCATGTTGTCCTGGCATGTGGAGGTGTGGAGAGATGGGGATAAAGTTTGAAATTCAAATTCTTGTGAAAGTGAATGTGGAAAATCAATAAATTATATATTCAAAAAAGAAGTTGAAAAGCGAGAGAGGAGTAAGAAGATGAAAAGGGAATGTGAAGTAGAAGTAGAAAGTTGAATCACATGGAGAAAAGTGGAATGAAAATAAGGTCCAGAAAAGCAAAAGAAATAGAGAAGGGTAGAAGAAATGGTCACAGCTAATGTCTTAAGCCATATTCGAACTTGAGAAGATCAATCGTCCTGATTCCAGGCTCATGACTCTATACAGTGTGACACTTTGCTGTCCATACATATGTGTATACTTGAATGGTTCAGTATTACATGTATACCCAATTCAAAATGAGACTTAAATGGATTGATTAATATATACAAGTATTTTGATTAACTTCTTTACTCATTGCTTTGAAATGCTTTAGAAGATTACTTCTTGAAATATTATACATTCGATATGTTTGAAAGAAAAAAAAAACTTTCCAAAACATGAAGTAGAAGAAACACATATTACACAACCTGCTATCCTATGCGTTTATTAAATAATGGCTGACCTATGGTTAGAAGAGAAAAAATCAAACCTTTTTTATCTAAGTGTTCGAATGTTTTCTCAATATATCTGAACTATTTTCTAGGCTTATGTGAGGTAAAGAAAATCATTAAGCATTTAGTAAGTACTTGCTATTAAAAATAAAAATTGTGCTAAGTACCAGGGATACAAGTAATGGAAAACAATTCAACAAAAGCAAGAAAAAAGAAAGGTCCTTCATCGAAGGTATTCACAATTAGATATATGAAACAACATATACACAGATATTTAATAACGAGATATGTTATTTCAGTTTACCAGAAAATTTCAATTTCTTGGAGAAGTTAGGATTTCCAAAAGAGGCTAGCAGGTGTTTGAGGAAACCAGTGGATGGAATTACTTGCTCTGCATTCACTCTTCCAGAGTGGAGTCAGTTAGATTCCCCTCCTCAGCGTTCTGATAAACTCCTTAAGATATATGTGAGGGGGCAGTATATCTGCTCCATCACCTTCAGTCTCCATTCCAGGCTATTTTCCTCACTGCTAACCATCAATCATTAATATTTCAATTACATTTAGCTAAGTAATATCAATTAAATCAAAGTTTTAACGAGCATGAGAGAAGTACTAACATATTTCCCAGAACGTGGGGCTGGTGGCAAGCATATTCTGCTATGCCCTTCAGAACATTTTAATGATTTCACATTTAACAGTGCTTCTATATTGCATTGGTACCACCATATTCATATCCAAATGTGTCATGATTGCTTGATGAGTCCACATATCAGCTACTTCACTGAGTCTTCAAGGTCACTTTTCACTTTCAGACATCAATACTGGACTGGCTGATGGTAAAACGTAGCATGTAATCTGCTACTTGACCTTCTAATGGATCCTTCTGTTGAAATAAGCTCATAATATTATAGCCTTCAACCTCTGCCTAGATTTCCAACTCCCTACTAGCTCTTGAGTATTGGAAGGAATACTGATCTTTCTTACGGTGGTTTATGAGAAGATAATTAGGGTAAGAGATATCCATTTGCAACTCAGGAAGACAAACTAGAAACAGAGAATATCGAGGAAGAGGATGAAGAAAAAGTGTTTTCCATGTTAGCAATATGGAGCTCATAAAAGCTGATAATCCTTTCACTACATCAGTTTCTGGCCTGATCTGATTGTACTGTGTGGATCTCTTTCTTTCAGTCATTGTTCTCTCCTGTCTCTGATAGTAATATCAATATCAGGTGCATGTGTCATAACTATAAACCTTGTCAACATAATATCCCAGCACACCTGAAATAGAGAGGTCAACAGAAGAAAAATAGAATGTGAAATGTGAATGGGGCCGCCATTATATTGAAATTCTCTCATCATCCATCTGAGAGTTTCCACATTCAAATATCATCAAGATAGACAGCTCTATTGCCCTCTGACATAGAGGAAGGGTCAAGAAAGTCCAACTGTTTTCAGGGTCTTACAGAATCTATTTCATCTGTTTCCCAACTATGGAAGACTATCTATA
The DNA here is from genome assembly GCF_028372415.1 of Notamacropus eugenii. NCBI lineage: Eukaryota > Metazoa > Chordata > Mammalia > Diprotodontia > Macropodidae > Notamacropus > Notamacropus eugenii. The sequence continues at coordinate 245,704,716 of NC_092877.1, read as the reverse complement.
GTATTACAGTCTCCACAGAGATAGGAGTCAGAAAGCAATTATAGAAATGCCAGAGAGATCTTTTAATACCTTTCCTAGGACCATTGTTTCACTTTCCTATTTTAATATCATGAGATTTATTAAAAATAATGGCTTTACGTAAACATATTTTATTCATTTCAATTTCCATTTTAATCACTACTCTCTTCGAATTCTACTGTCTTGCCTTATCACAGTATTGAGAAAATAGAAAACTCAGCATCTATGCCCATGAAATGCAAACTATGGCAGGAATTACTGGTCAGTAAGTGTTGGATTATGTGTATTTTGTCTAAAGATCATTTGCAATAAGTACAGAGAATAACCTTGTGATAATGTTCAAATGGTGGGCAAGTTTTCATTGTCAGTAAATGTCATATGCTATCTGCTAGAAGACTGAATTATGCAGTGATGGAGGAAGAACCATCACAGATGAAATCATTGGTCTTGGAACTAGAAGTTGAAAGACCAAATAATGATTTCCTTTATGAGGTCCTTTGGTTGCACAAAATAAGCATGGGAAGTGGAGCTAAGATGGCAGAGTAGGAGGATGCAACTCTAGAAGCTCTCCCCCCACCACCCATAAAATACATGTAAAAAATTGCTCTAAACAAATTCTAGAGCAGCAGAATCCACAAAATAACAGAGTGAAAGAGATTGCTGGCCCAGGGCAGCTTGGAAGGCCAACAGGAAAGGTCTATCGCAGCAGATGCAGAGTGGAGCATAGACCAGGTTTGACCATGCTGCGGGAGGGACAGGACTCGAGCAGTCTTCAAGGTGGCACAGCAGCGGCTGCAATTTTCAGATTACTCAACCAATGAATGCCAAAGGCAGCTTCAAAGGTCAGGGAGAATGTTCTTTCACCTGCGTGAGAAAGGAATGCAGCAATCTAGCCCATACCCCAGGTGGCTGCAGCTTCAATTTTTGGAGGCCTGGCCTAAAGACTCTGGGGGAATCAAGCCGGTGATCTGGACCTCAGCCCTGAGTGGCAGCCCTGGGATGATGAAGAGCTATGGCTGGCCTGGTGGAGGGGTTGGAGGCTCTATAGAGGGAATTCTACTGGTAGACCCAGGGTGGGAAAGAGGGACTGTAATTTCTCCCAGACCAGACTGTAGGCCAGCAGAGGAGTAAACACCTGCCACTTGATTGTGCAACCTTGAAGGAAATGAGAACCTACAAGTCTCCAGAGTATACTCTCCTCTTCACAAAGAACTCAGAAGTCAATTAACTGGCCAGGAAAATACCCCCAAAAGGGAAAAAGAATAAGACAAGAGAAGGTTACTTTCTTGGTGAACAGGTTATTTCCTTCCCTACTTTCAGATGAGGATGAACAATGTGTATCTTTAAAGGAAGACCTAAAAGACAAGGCTTCTGCATCCAAAACCTCCAAAATAAATAAGCAATGGTCTCAGGCCATGGATGAGGTCAAAAAGGTTTTTGAAAATCAAGTAAGAGAGGTGGAGGAAAATTGGGAAAAGAAATGAGAGCAATGCAAGCAAATCACAAAAGCAAGTCAACAATTTGCTAAAGGGGACCCAAAAAATGATGAAGAAATTAGTATCTTTAAAAATAAACTGACCCAAATGGAAAAAGAGGCCCACAAAGCCAGCAAGAAGAAGAAAGTTTTAAAAAGCAGAATTAGTCAAGTGGAAAAGGAGATTCAAAAGTTCACTGAAGAAAATAATTGTTTAAAAATTAGAATGGAGCAGATGGGAGCTAATGGCTTTATGAGAAACCAAGAAATTACAAACCAAAATGAAAAAAATGAAAAAAATAGAAGAAAATGTGACATATCTCCTTGGGAAAACAACGTACCTGGAAAATATATCCAGGAGAAACAATTTAAAATTTATGGGACTGTCTGCAAGCCGTGATCAAGAAAAAAGCCTAGACATAATTTTTAATGAAATTGCCAAGGAAAAACTGCCCTGATATTCTGTAACCAGAGGGTAAAATAAATATTGAAAATATTCATTGATCACCTCCTGAAAAAGATCCAAAAAGAAAAATCTGGTAGGAATGTTGTCGCAAAAGTTCAGCATTCCTAGGTCAAGAGAAAATATTGCCAGCAGCCAGAAGGAAAGAATTTGAATATTGTAGAAATGCAATGAAAATAACACAGGATCTGGCATCTTCTGCATTGCAGGATCAAAGGGCTTGGAATATATTCCAGAAGTCAAACGAACTAGGATTAAAAACAAGAATCACTTACCCAGCAAAACTAAGTGTACTACTTCAAGGGAAAAATGGTTATTCAATGAAATAGAGGACTTTCAAACATTCTTGATGAAAAGACTAGAGTTGGATAGAAAATTTGTCTTTCAAACAAAAGAATCAAGACAAACGTGCAAAGGTAAAAAGGAAAGAGAAATCTTAAGGGACTTACTGAAGTTGAACTTTTTACATTCCTACTTGCAAAGATAATATTTGTGAATCTTGAAATTTTTCTCATTATTTGGGGATTTGGAGGGATTATACACAAAGATAAACACACACACATGTATGTATGTATGTATGTGTATATATATACACACACATATGCAGGTGTGTGTGTGTGTATATATATATATATACATATGTATGTATATATATATATATACACATACATATGTATGTATGTATGCATACATATAGCCAACGGGCACAGAGTGAGTTGGATAGGGAGGGATGATGTTTACAAAATACAATTGATGAATGAGAGAGGGACATAATGCGAGGACAAAGGGAGAAATGGAATGTGGCTAATAATCTCTCATATAAAAGGCAAGAAAAAGCTTTTTGAATGGAGGGGAATAGGGGGAGATGAGAGGGAAAAAGTGAAGCTTGCTCTCATCACATTTGGCTTACGGAGGGAATAACATGCACACTCAATTTGTTATAAAAATCTATCTTACACTACAGGAAAGTAAGGGAGAAGAGGATAAGTAGAGTGTGAGGTAGATGATAGAAGGAAGGGCAAATGATAGGAGGGAGAGGTAATTAGAAGTAACACTTTTGGGGAGGGGTAAGGTCAAAAGAGTGAATAAATGGGGGTGGCAGGATAGGACGGAGGGAAACATTGTTAGTCTTTCACAACATGACAACTGTGGAAGTCTTTAGCAAAGCTACACATAAATAGCCTATATGGAATTGCTTGACTTCTTATTTGAACTGGGTGGTGAGGGAGGAAGGGAGAGTAGTTGAAACTCAAAGTTTTTGGAAGGAATGTTGAGACATTGAATGCTGAAGGAAATAATACATACAGGTAATGGGGTATAGAAATCTATCTTGCTCTACAAAAAATTGAGAGAAGATGGGAATAAGGGAAAGATAGTGTGTAATAGAAGTGAATATATATTGAGGAAAGGGGTAATGAGAATGCATGCTATTTTGTGGTGGAGGGAGAGAAGAGATGAGGAGAAAATCTAAAACTCAAAATCTTGTGGAAATAAATGTTGAAAACTAAAAATAAATAAATAAATTGGAAGAACAGAAACAAGAAGCGTGGGACACGGACATGATAAAATAAAAATGGTTGGACAATCTACTAAAAAGAAAATAAATGAAGAAATAATTTATTATGATTACTTTCTGATATAATTCCCAACATATCTTGTACTTTTCCTATTTTATTTTACTGTACTTTATATTTCACTTACTTGTCTTCTAAGCAATTTCACAGTAATATATGTACATGTTTGCAAGGTCTGATTCAGCATAATATGGAAAGAGAGTGAGATTTAAATTCATAGGACTTTCATTCAACTATTATCCTGTCACCTGTGTCACTTTAACTCCCTGAGTCTTTTTCTTTATCTAAAAAATAAGGATGTTTGATTAGATAGCCCTTGAAATTCCCTCCAGATTAAAATCTGTGGTCCTTACTTTAAATGGTATCAGACCTTTTAAAATAGCTGTGCATAGTTACCCAATATTGCCCTTAAAGATATATCAGAATCGGTATCCATTTAAAAGTCAATAATCCTATAAGATGCCAACATGAGTAATGGAGATGGAGGAGTGGAGGATAATTTAAGTTAATGTCTTTATTTCCTAGAAAAGTTTATGGTGTGGTTTAAAAAATCCATATCGATGTTCCTAAAGAAAAAAGCATAAGAAGATAAGAACTGAAAGAAAGTCATGGTCAGATAACTTCAAAATTTCTAGTCATTTTTACTATGATAAATTAATTCCAAACAGAGTAGTAAAGGCGCTGAGCCAAGAGCAATTCTTTGTAAGAAATTGGGCTGTGGAAAATAAAGTATTAATTAATATTTTGGCATTCATTTAGAACAAAAGATCGAATTGCTACTAATTGCTTCACCAACAAATGATAGACCAGAAACCGTTTCAAAAACAAATAAATGAATAAAAGCAAAAATTTTCTTCAGCTAACTACATCAAAATTTTGCTTTTAAAGCATAGCTTATTAAATATTGTTTAATTTAAATATTATCAAATAAACGTGGTTTATTAAAAATCTATTTTGTGCCTGGCAGTGTGCTAGGTGCTAAGGAATAAAATAAAATTCAAATATTACTATAATATGTAACATTAAAATTTTGACTTTCACATTGAATTATCTTAAGCTGAAATATTGGAAAAACAGGAGAGAGATGGCTAATAATTTTTGTACTCTCAGGAATTCATTTGGCAAGGCATTTTTTAACATCACAAAGCTACTGCTGGAAAGTTCACTTCAGGGTAAAAGAAGGACACAGTAGGCCACTGAGGAGATGACCTAAGGTATAGTGGCAAAACTGTGTTGTTGTTGTCAGTGCTTTCTAAAATTTAGCACCCTGGGGCAAAACCCCAATGTGGGATTTTTGTTACAACTCTGATAAACATTTCTACGAAGAGATATAAGTAGCTTTTAAATTTGAAAATCAAATAGAATTTTCAATACAGAAAGCTAAGTTCAGTCTTTATATTTATGCAACTTCTCAGGTAGAGATTGAATTTTGTGCCACTGGTATATTTCCTAGAAAATAAATGTAAAAAATGTAAGAGATATTACAAGATTGAATTTTAATGTCCAGTGTTATAATCAACATTACCTTTAAGTTTCAAAGCACATCACTCTATATAAATATTTAGAGATGATAGTTAATATGTAATATTTAGTATATATTTATGTAAATATATACATGTGTCAATGTATGTATAATCTGAAGGGAAAAGCTCACTCAAAGAGAAATTAGTAAAACCTAAGTACTAGCACTTGTGATTAGTCAGTACAGGAACTTCGAAGCAGAGGCCATTGCCTTTGTAAAAGCAGGTTCCCCCATGCTCTGCAAAGTATGATCTTAGAGGGCTGATCAGAGGCCTGGGTTTTTAAACTTAGGCAGGATCATAAAGCAAACATCTTTCAGGGATTAAAAGGCACAACTTTTCCCAGCCTCAATACTAACTCTTGAACTATCAAGCAATACTCTCTAACAGAAGTTAAAGCAGATTTGGAACTGCTAAAAAAACTTTAAAGGAAGAGTGCTGAAATTATAAAAAGATGAGAATTAGAAGGTCACCTCTGTCATTTATTAGGTATGTGACCTTTTTTAAGACCCTTCACTTCTCCTGGTTAATTTATTCTTTAGTAAATAAAGTCTGGGTTTGAAATCCATATCTGCTCTGTGAATCTGTGAGCCACTATTGTTGGGAATAGGAAGGAATTAGATGATTCAAAAGTTAGACTGCCAAATTTCACAATGGAAAACAAAAAAAGTAGGGTAAAGGTGTCTTGATTTGTGTCTGTGTTTTATTAAACTATCATTTAATAGCTTACTCCAATTAAAGTTTTGCTCAGAATCCTACAGTGAATGAACCAACATTGTGACAAATCAATTTTTGAAACAAACTTTATAATGTATCAGGTTTCCCATGGTTTTAACTATAACCTCTACAAAAAAGAATATTAGGGGATTCAGGATCTCATATCAGGTAAAAATGTAGGGAAGTAGAATTTTGCAATGATTTGTGAAAAGAGTGTAGCATGTGTTTCTTATGATGTCAGTTTGCCCAAACATTTGTCTATAGAAGGTCTACACAACATACAGTGAGCCAAAGGATTTTGACCAGACCTACAGACAATGGAGAGTTGTGACAGCACACTCTCCTGTTTCCCATGTGACCAGCAGCAACCAATCATTGTCATTCTGTCTCTAGTTCAACCTCTCTGGAACCTGAACCCTACTGCCAAATTGTGCAGGTCTGGTCCATTGCCTAGAGGAGAAAATGAAAAGCCTCAATTTATATAAATCTACACTCCAGTAAATCTGAAAATAAAGCTTCCCTTCTCAGAAGAGGGGAGAAAAATGAGGAAACAAAGAAGAAAAACTTTGAGAGTGAAACTTTCTTAGGTGCTTGGCAGGTGGAAGAATATATCATTAAGAAGGAAATATATATTGTATATATAAATGTATATACATATACATACATACACACACATGCATACACACCACACACACACACACACACACACACATATTGCAAATGTTTTCTCATTACTCTCTGTCAAGCATAGGTCTACTTACTTGGTCTATCCTGGGATATTTCATCTTTGTGCCTTTGCCCAGATTGTCCTCAATGTCTGAACTGCACTCCACTATTAACATCATCTCTTGGAATGTGTAATTCACTTTAAAGATCAGTCCAACTACCATTTCTTCTCCTTGGACTCTTTCAGAATCAATATTATCTGTTTTGGCTTCCATAAAAAAATTACATTCTTTTAATTTTTATACTTTGTATTTTTCCATGTAGAATTATTTCCCAAATGGTAGTGTCTGTGCTCCTCCAGTACTAGGACTATCTTCTTTTTTGTTTTTTATCATCAGTGCCCGGCAAATGTTAAATGGTTAATAAACTGTTGAATTAGATAAATTGAATTTATTCAGATCTGTTAATAATATATTTTACCACCACTATGTATTTACTCCTTTTTTGTTCTTTTGCTCTTTTATCGGAAGATAACTTTAAGAAGTCATTCATTTTTATTTTGAGCAAATATCTGAAGCCCCAGGTTATGTGGAAATCTTAATAAGTTTTTTATTCCTTATCTTTTGCTTACAACCTACCTGAGTGTGATGCTTATTGGGGAGCTTCCTATGTAACATTATTCCTTTTCTTAGATAATATTCCCCTTGTTTTTCACTTAGTATTATTCATATTTTTATAGTATTTGTTATAATTTTTGTAAGCACTCTGTCTTACTGTAGACATCTCTCTTAAAAAAATAAATCAAATTTCAAATATCACTTTCAAAGTTGTAAAATATTTCACTTACTTTGTCTCAATTGAACCTCAAAGTACGTATTATCTCAGTTTCACAAATGAGGAAGTTGAAACTCTGACAAGTAAAATAAATTGCTTAGGATCATATGAAAAGTAAGTATGTGAAGAAGGTTCTTGAACCCAGGTCTCCTGATTCCAAAGCTTTCAATCTACCTACTTTGCCAGTTTGTTCTTTTTTTTTGAATTTGGATGGGAGAAACTGTGTGAAATTATACAGATTTTCTTTAGACATTATGAGGTCTGCTTTCCGAATTTTGGAGTAAGACTCTAACCATCTTGTCTTTTTTTTTCTATCACTATGTTAAAGCTCATTATGACAGGATCACTTATTTCTGAGGTTCACATTTATGTCATCATTCTACTTATTATTAGGGAAAATTAAGTCCATGGTAGTGACCCCCAAAACAAACATTCCTCTTTCAAAACCTGACTTACAATTCACATTATACAGAATGCAATTGCTAGTTAAATTTTACCCAACTCAAATTTTTGTTTTAACATACAATTAACTATTAATATTCTGCTTACCCCTTATTAATTTCATTACTATATGTGCATAAATATTATTCAGTTTTATTGATGTGCATAAATTTTGGTTTCCAAACCCAATATAAATTTATGCATTGACAGACCGAGTTTTTCTATTTTTATTTTAAAATATCTTTCTTCCCACCACCATCTATAATTCTAAATGAAATGCTCATACTATTAAAATTCATTATAACAATACTTAGACTATTTCTTGTATTGCCATACTGTCATTTTCCAAAATATACATTAGAATACTTTCTTTAACTTCTTCACTTATTACAGACCATTTATTATCTAGTGTCTGAACTGAAAGAATGAGCAGATAGAAACTCTAACAAAAGCATAAGGAATAAAGTCAAACATGGACGAGAATGAGTGACCGAGCTCTTTCAATGCATTGATTTATGATAACCACCACAGTCCATGCACTTTTGTTGTATCTGGTATACAATTTTGTACTCTGTCAAGAGAGGTACATATTGAGTGAGAGGACATAGACTGAAAAGCTGTTTCTACAACTTTCTGCTTTTGTGACCTTGTGCAAGTGACAACCTTGGTGGATATCAGTATCCACATCTTAGATATTATAAGGGAAGACTAGATAACCTTGAGGCCGTCTTCTAGCTCTAAATGTCTATTTCCTCATGTTAGGCAACAACTTCAACACAGACACTAGATAAAAAAAAAAAAACAAAAAACAAAAAACAAACAGGTAACCAAGAGATGTCTGATCTATATTTATAAAAAATCAGGTTTTCAAATGTTTGTCACATGTTTGCTCCACCTCCTCTGGGACTTAACATTGATGTTTGAGTTTCAAAGCAAAATGTTCTGCAGAATCCCAGATAATACTTACTATTCACAGGGAAGTAGGGTCATAACTATAGAGCCAGAAGAGACATCAGAGGATATCTTATCTCATCTATTTCATTTATATATGAGGAAACTGAAGCCCGGAGGTCACAAAGGTAGTGGGGGGATTAAAAAAAAAAAAAAGGTTCTTTTGACTTCAGAGTTAGTGGTTTTATCCCTCTAGCTTAGTCCATGAAGAGAATTTAAATTGTTTTAAAGAGGATTTTTTAAAAAATCTTCCTAAAGTAGTACTTTCATCACGTCACCACTTTAATCAGGAAATTTTAGTGGCTCAATATTTCTCATTTCAATACGATGCAAACTCCTCGACTTGGCATTTAAACTTCCATACTCCGACTGAGATCTATCTTTCCAGTTTTGTTTTTACTTCTCTGCATTCACTTTCTGTTAGGAACACAATGGTCCACTTTTTATTATTGTACACAACATTCCATCTCTTGATTTGGTATCTCTGCAGACTGTTATGCATGGCTGGAATACATTGTACTCTCACCTACACCTCTTAGAGCTCCTTGTTCCTTTCAAAGTTCTATTCAAGCATTACCTCATAGCTGCCGTCACATAGGAATGATTGAATAATTTCCTGGCGAATTGAATTCAATTTCTAAGATAGTAAAACTAGGTACACTTATCAATAAAAACCTGTTTTCACTACACAAAGAAGAAATAAGTGACTACATGTTTATGACATTCAAAGATCTAGTAACATATTACCTACAAATAAAACATTAATAACTGTTTTTGATGATGATAACTATGATGACGATGATGATGATGATAATGCTGATAAAGCAAAACTCAAACCTAGTGACAGGAATTGTGGTTCAACATACTACTTCCTACAACATGGTTTCTTTAGCCCACATACTAATTCAAAATTGTTTCTTCAGTTGAAGTCAATAGGCACTAAAATACCTCTTATGTGTCTGATACCATTTAATTAAATTTCTCCGTTAAATAGTATCAATAGTGTTCAAAATATATTGGATATTTTGTTGCTCTAGTAAATGAAATGATACATAGTCAGAATTATATTTCTGGAAATAGCCACCATGGAGAGGAACATTTAAATTGGTATGTACAAAGTATTGATGCAAAATTTCAAAATCAAGACAAATCGATATGTAAACATTTAGAAAGTAATCCCTCTGTCTATCTGTGTATTCCTTTAATTGTTATATGAAGCAACAACAACAACAATAAAAAACCTATGAATTCAGTAACACTAGAAAACAGTGGAGTTTTATGAAATGTGTTATAATTATCTCATTCTATGGCACAATGATCTCTTCCTAGATTCAGGAAGACTGGATTTCAAATCAGGCATTGGTCACTGACTAGCCATGTGACCCTGGGAAAGTTACTTAATCTGTTTGCCTCAGTTTCTTGTCACTGAAATAACTTGGAGAAGAAAACGGAGTGAGAATATTAAGATCAAGAGAAAGTGTATACATACTTGCAAGCCAGCTGACCACTTTCTACAACATAATTTAATTAGCTGAAATACTAATCCAAAAGTTATTCTCAAGTTCAAGGTAACAGGCATTTGTTAAGTATCTTCTATGTTCTATATACTGTATAAACACGTTTCTCCATTAAAAAAAATGTTGATACATTTAAATATATTGAGTATTCTGTTGCTCTAGAAAATGAAATATTGACTATTCAAAACTATATTTCTGGTATAACCAACATGTAGAAGCAAATACAATTTGAGAACTAAAAGTGTAGTTAGCCCTAACATATGGGCTAAATATGGAACTGGCTGCAGAAATAGAATCAAAGTATTAAGGGCTAGAAGAAAATTTTTCGATCACCTACTCCAAGGTCTCCTGATCACATTCCAGTTCATACTATGTACTATTGTCATTAGTCAACTGATATTTTCCACACAGTGTATGATATCTTTGTCTTTATGAACTATTTAACAATATAATTATTCATCTCCCCCATTAATTTACAACACAATTAGTACTTAACTTCTTTTTAGCTATAAATATAGCAATTTAATGATTTTTGGTGATTTAATAAGATAACGTTGGAAGTAATACGACTTCCTTTGTATTTCTAACCCTGGATTGTTGTCAAATTGTAAAAGATTTTGCGTACAAGTTATAAAGATTTTGATTATTTTTTTGTTAATTTAGTAACTTGAATGTGCAAGCAAGGAACTATATATCTTGCCAGTATCAATTACTACTTTTCTTGCAGTCAATTAATTGAGAAAATATTTGTGGTGAATCCACAAGCTTCAACTTGATTATGTTTTACTTGGAACTGAGCAGAATTTTTTTTAAAGAAACGATCTTTAACCTTATAGTTTACAATAATATGAAAACTACTTCTGAAAACCAGTGAGTAATATTTGCATAGTGATTTGAGGAACAAAACTGCCTCCCAGTTAGATAAAAAAAGTATAATTACCAACATTTCATAAGAGAAAAAATTAAGAGAAGACATTGCCATGCGAAAAGACTACTAGCTATAAAATGTACCACACAATTATTTCATCCTTATGGTTTGTTTTTTAATAGTTTCTTGTTTATCTCATTTTAATTTTTTTTAATTTTATGCAAGAAAATTAACATTTTTTTTAAAATGTTGATTTTCAAATTCTCTCCCTCCTTCTCAACCTTTCCCTCTTCTTGAAAAGGCGATTTTCTGCAGATTATACATGTGATGTCATTATATATGTATGTGTGTGTGTGTGTGTGTGTGTGTGCGTGTGTGTGTATTTCCTTATGGTCTGTTGTTCTCCTTGGCATGACTAAGTAATGTTCAACATACAGTGTGTTCAGGCTCTGGATGATTCGACTAATGTGAGCTCAGAAGGCTCTACCAAGGATTAGGCACAGATAGCCTATATGTTTTTTTGGAGAGGATATGTCTCCAAACTTGAACATCTCATATTTCTTTTGAGCTAATACAATTCTGCTTTATTCATGGAGCATTGTACTATCTTTGATGAAGGCACAGCTTACTAGGGATACTGTACCAGTGTCTCATACGTCTAAAATGTCTCACAATCAATTCGAAAGTTCTTCAGAGAGAATTTTAGACTGTTTTGACATCTGTGAGAGTATTTGCCTTGTGTGAGTTCTCCATAAAAAAAGTCTTTTAAAAAGTATGTGTCTGTCATTCAAACAACATAGTCAGCCAATTCGAGTCACATTCTTTGCAGAGCTTAAATGCTTGGCAGTTCAGTTCAAGAAAGGATTTCGGTATCTGGTACCTTGTCTTGCCAGGCGATTTTCAGGATCTTCCTCAGACAATTTAGACTTAAGAAATTTCTGGAATAGTGCTGGTATACTCTCCAGGTTTTACAAGCATACAATGAGATCAGCACAATAGTTCTGTAGACCTTCAGTTTGGTAAGCAGCTTAATACTTCTCTCCTATGCTTTCCTTTAGTTCCAGAACAATAAGCTAGCTCTATCAGTGCTTGCATCGAACATGCGTGAAAAGTATACTGTCAAAGTAAGAGAACTCACAAACAGCATTCAAAATTTCTCCACTTGTTGTAACCAGTGGTGCCATGTATAGATAATGCATTGCTATCTGATAGAGCATTCCTGTTTCCTTGGTGTTAATAGTAAAGTCAAAATTAGCGAAAGTATTAGAGAATTAATCTATACTATGTGCATCTTAGCCTCTGAGGCTTTCCAAAATTTGGCATTTCCTTTTTTTATCAGAGTAGTCAGTGTGATAGGTGTGAGGCAGAAACTTACTTCAGAGGTGTTTTAATTTGCATTTCTCTGATCAAAAGTGATTTAGAGCACTTTTTCCTCTGCCTATAGGTAGGTTTAATTTCTTTATCTGCAATTTGCCTGTTCATAATCTTTTACTATTTATCAAGTGGGGTGTGGTTTCTATTCTAAAACCTTTGAATCATTTCCCTATATTTGAGAAATGAGACTGTTGTAAGTTACTACTGCTACAGAGAATGTTTCCCAGCTTTCTGCTTTCCCTCTAATCTTGTTTGCATTGGTTTCATTTGTGAAAAAAAATTAAGATATTAATTAAGATAATTAAGGTTAATTAAGGTAAATAAATTATCTATTTTCCATTTTGTAACACTCTTCTTGTTTGGTCATGAATTTTTCCGTTCCTCATAGATTTTATAGACTATCACTTGCCCTTCTAATTTGTTTATATTGTTATGCTCTGTGTCTAAATTAGGCAACTATTTTGACCTTATCTTGTTCTTCAGTGTGAGATATTGGTCTGTGCATACTTTGGGTCCTATTATTTTCCAGTTTTCTTATGAGTTTTTTTGTCAAATAGTGAGATCTCATGCCAAAGTTGGGGTCTTTGGGTTTACCAAACACTACATTAAAATAGTGATTTACTACTTTTTCTTGTCTATTTAATCTATTCCAAGTATCCACTACTGTATTTCTTAGCAAGTAGCAGCTATTTTTGATTATTGCTAATTTATAATATAATTTTGGATCAGGTACTTCTAAGCCAACTCATTTTTCTTCAACTTCTTACTATTAAACCACGTGCCTCTCTAGTTCAAGTATATTTCTTTCAAACAAGGTATTGTGAGATTCTGCTGGGGATTTTTTTGATCCCTTATGCTACATGTTTCTGTTTTGTGGAGAGTTCATCCAATTTACTTTCAGATTTATGATTAGTAAGTGTGTATTAACCTCAATCTTACTTTTACTCTTATTCGTCCTACCTTTGCTTTCAGACCTTCCTTCTTCCTCAATGTTTTGTTGTCTACCACCTCCCATGAACAGGTCCCCTGCCATGATGTAAAACGATTTACCCCATTATGCCTCTCCCTTCCTCCTTCACTCAGTGTAGTTCTCTTTCTAATCACTTAACAATTTTATGTCATTTCTTGCATTTTGCCTCATATCCATATATCTGTTCCGTGTATATTTTTCCAAATGTACTAATAATAGAACAATTTTTACATATTTTATTCATTTCTTTTAAAACTAAGCTAAACACTAAAATTTAAATACACAATACAAAAAGAAAGAAGAGACATATTATAAACTTAAATAAAAGCTAAGAAAAGGAGAAAAAAGCATTGCTGGGTACATAGTAGTATGTAAGAAAGGACTGAAAATAAACAACAATAAGTTTTCTTTTCACAAAAGCCCATAATTTTTCAGGAAGTTATCAAGAAATGAAGTGGCTGATATCATAGAACCAGATGATAAAAAGAAGGTATTCAAACAATCCAAAGATCATCTTCTGAAAGAGATTGCAATAGGAAAATTCCATGGAATATTTTAGCCAAATTCTAGAATTATCAGGTCAAGGAGAAAATAATGCAAACAGCCAGAAAGAAACGACTTAAATATCATGGAACCACAGTCAGAATTATGCAGGCCTACCATCTTCTACATCAATGAACCAGAAAGTTAGGAATATGACATTCTAAAATCAAAAGAGCCCATCTGCAATGAAGAATCAATTGCCCAGCAAAACTGAGCACAATCTTTCAGGGGAGGAGATGGGCATTCAATGAAATTAGGGAATTCCAAATTTTCCTGATAAAAAAAAGACGCTGAAGATAAAACTTGATTTTCTAATGCAAGACACAAGAGGACCATAAAAAGGAAAACGAAAGAAAAAAAAGTGTGATTGAAGAAGCTTAAACTGTTTACATCTCTACATGGGAAAATGACGCGTAATTCTTGAGAGTGGTATATTTTTATGTCTTTTTTGAGGCATGTGCAAAAACAGAGGGTGTTGGTATAAGTGGATTTTGATGAAATGATAAGAAAATTGAGAGTGGGATAGAGCCAAAATGGTGGTATAGAAAGATGGACCTCTGGAATCTCCAGCAGCACAGCACATAAAATACCTGTAAAACTGATTCTAAACAAATTCCAGAGCAGCAGAAGACACAAAACAACAGAGTGAAAGAAATTTCAAGCCCAAGACAACCTGGAAGGCAGACAGGAAGGTTCTATCACACTGGGCACAGAGCTGAGCATCGTTTGGCCTTGGCCACCATACTACGGTGCAACAGGAACAGGGCTGGAGGAGGGCTCAGGGCCCCACCAGCAGCAGCAGTTCTCAGATTGTTTTTTTTCTTTTATTAAATTTATTTATTTAACTTTTAACATTCATTTTCACAAAATTTTGGGCTCAAAATTTTCACTCCATTTGTCCCATCCTCCCACCCGCCAAAACTGAGCATTCTCATTGCCCCTATCACCAATCTGCCCTCTCTTCTATCATCCCTCCCTTCCCTTGTCCCCATCTTCTCTTTTGTCCTGTAGGGCAAGATAACTTTCTATACCCCATTACCTGTATTTCTTATTTCCTAGTGGCAAGAACAGTACTCAACACTTGTTCCTAAAACTTTGAGTTCTAACTTCTCTTCATCCCTCCCTCCCCACCCATTCCCTTTGGAAAGGAAAGCAATTCAATATAGGCCATATCTGTGTAGTTTTGCAAATGATTTCCACAATAGTCATGTTGTGTAAGACTAACTATATTTCCCTCCATCCTATCCTGCCCCCCTTTGCTTCTATTCTCTCTTTGGATTCTGTTCCTCCCCAGGACTGTTGACTTCAAATTGCTCCCTCCTTCCATTGCTCTCCCTTCCATCATTCCCCCCACCCTGCTTATCCCCTTCTTCCCCACTTTCTTGTATTGTAAGATAGGTTTACATACCAAAACGAGTGTACATTTTGTTCCTTTCTTTGGTGGAATGTGAAGAGAGTAAACTTCATGTTTTTCTCTCACCTCCCCTCTTTTTCCCTCCACTAAAAAGTCTTCTGCTTGCCTCTTTTATGAGAGATAATTTTCCTCATTCCATTTCTCCCTTTCTCCTCCCAATATATTTCTCTCTCACTACTTAATTTCATTTTTTAAGATATGATTCCATCCTATTCAATTCACTCGGTGCTCTGTGTGTGTGTGTGTGTGTGTGTGTGTGTGTGTGTTTGTAATCCCACCAACTATCCAGAAACTGAAAAGTTTCAAGAGTTACAAATATTGCCTTTCCATGTAGGAATGTAAACAATTCAACTTTAGTAAGTCCCTTATGACTTCTCTTTGCTGTTTACCTTTTCATGCTTTTCTTCATTCTTGTGGTTGAAAGTCAAATTTCGTTTCAGCTCTGGTCTTTTCATCAAGAATGCTTGAAAGTCCTCGATTTCATTGAAAGACCATTTTTTCCCCTGAAGTATTATACTCAATTTTGCTGAGTAGGTGATTCTTGGTTTTAGTCCTAGTTCCTTTGACTTCTGGAATATCATCTTCCACTCCCTTTGATCCCTTAATATAGAAGCTGCTAAATCTTGTGTTATCCTGATTGTATTTCCAGAACACTTGAATTGTTTCTTTCTAGCTGCTTGCGGTATTTTCTCCTCGACCAGGGAACTCTGGAATTTGGCCACAATGTTCCTAAGAGTTTCTCTTTTTGGATCGCTTTCAGGCGGTGATCAATGGATTCCTTGAATACTTATTTTGTCCTCTGCTTCTAGAATCTCAGGACAGTTTTCCTTGATAATTTCATGAAAGATGATGTCTAGGCTCTTTTTTTGATCATGGCTTTCAGGCAGTCCCATAATTTTTAAATTGTCTCTCCTGGATCTATTTTCCAGGTCATTTGTTTTTCCAATGGGATATTTCACATTATCTTCCATTTTTTTCATTCTTTTGGTTTTGTTTTGTGATTTATTGGTTTCTGATAAAGTCATTGGCCTCGATCTGTTCCATTCCAATTTTTAAAGAACTATTTTATTCAGTGAGCTTTTGAATCTCCTTTTCCATTTGGCTAATTCTGCTTTTTAAAGCATTCTTCTCCTCATTGGCTTTTTGAACCTCTTTTGCCATTTGAGTTAGCCTATTTTTCAAGGTGTTATTTTCTTCAACATTTTTTTGGGTCTTCTTTAGCAAGGTGTTGACCTGCTTTTCGTGCTTTTCTTGCATCTCTTTCATTTCTCTTCCCAGTTTTTCCTCCACCTCTCTAACATGATTTTCAAAATCCTTTTTGAGCTCTTCCATGACCTGAGCCCATTGAATATTTATTTTGGATGTTTGGGATACAGAAGCCTTGAATTTTCTGTCTTTCCCTGATGGTAAGCATTGTTCTTCCTCATCAGAAAGGATGGGAGGAGATATCTGTTCACCAAGAAAGTAACCTTCTATGGTCTTATTATTTTTCCCCTTTTTCTGGGCATTTTCCCAGCCAGTGACTTGACTTCTGAGTTTCCTCTCCACACCCGCCTTGCCTCCAGTTCTGCCCAGTTAGCGCTTGGGGTCTGAGACTCAAATGCTGCTTCCCAGCCTCAGGGCTTTGGTTGGGGGCTGGGTTGCTATTCAGTGTGAGATTAAGTTCATGTGCCCAGGTGGGGGCAGGGCTGCCACCCGCGGCTCGGTTCCTTCAGGGAGTTTACACGGAGACCTTCAACAATGGATCTGAAGTTTTGCCTGCTTTGGGAGCCCCTGTTTGCTGCTGCCTCCACTGTTGCCTCCCTAGGGGGCCTGAGTTATGGGGACACACCACTCCCCTCTTTGCAAGCTGAAAAGACCCTCTCACTCACCTTAGGAGCCTGGGGGTGGAGGGACCCACGCTGCTGCTGGAGATTCTGTCCGTGGAGCTTGCTCGGATCAGCTTCTCTTGGTGCTGCGTGGCCAATGCAGGGCTGGGCTCAGCTATGGGTCCAGGGTGCGACGGATCTTTCGTGTCAGTTTTTCGGGTCTCTATGGAACAGAAATCTCTTCCACTCTGTTGTTCTGTGGCTTCTGCTGCTCCAGAATTTGTTGGGAATTCTTCTTTATAGGTATTTTATGGGCTTTGGGTTTGGAGCTAGCATATGTGTATCTTTCTATTCCACCATCTTGGCTTCTTCCCCCCAAGGTTATGTTTTAACTATGGTTTTCATTGCAGTTTCTTCGTGTGTGTGTGTGTGTGTGTGTGTGTGTGTGCATAATGCATCTTTTTCAGTGTGCTGGAGTCTACAGAATACTTTTTAGAAGTCTTTTCAAATATATAAAATAAAATGCACATGATAACATAAGATACTATTTTTACTGACATATAAGTATCAAAGTATTTTTCATAACTTATTCAACCTTAAGTTAAGAATACCGTTTTTGGAATGGTCCATACAGAGTTTTGGGTTTTTAAAAGTGAGTAATCTTTGTTTCTAATGTTTAATTTTCCAAATATCTACTTCCTTTTCTTGGTTAATCTAAGAGAATTCTTCTCAGACAAATAATCAAACTTTTCATCATGACCAGGCCATGGTTATTTTGTTGTAATGGGATTACCAGATAGTCTATTTCATTTTCTTATCCTGATCCCTTGAAACATGCAAAATATTTTATTAATTTTTTCCTCATACAAATTGTTAGTCATACATTTAATTGGGCCTGAGCCTCAATGTGCATTAAAAGAAATGTAGCAAGTATGGAATCAAGATGGCAAAGTAGAAGCAGGGACCTGCCTGAGCTCTTCTCTCAAACACCTCAAAGTACATGTAATAATGACTCTAAACAAATTCTAGAGCAGCAAAAGCCACAAAATGACAGGGTGAAAGAAATTTCTATTCCAAGAAAATCTGGAAGTCAATAAGCAGGGTTTATTGCACTGTGCTCAGAGTCAAGTCCAGCGTAGGGTGGGTCATACCAGCACAGACAGGACTGGACCAGATCTCAGGGCACTGAATAACTAGCAGCTGTAGCAGTTAGAAGACTTCTCGACTCAAAAATGCCAAAGATAGCTTCAAAGGTCAGGAGGAAACCTTCCTCACCTGCGTGAGAGAGGAATGTGGTCCAGAAGCATCCCCAGCCCCAGATTGGCAGCTGGCACCACAACAGCAGTCACTGCTTCTGGAGCTCTTGGGCTGTAGAAGGTGGAGGAATCAAGCAGCTGATCTGGTTTGCAGTCCTGGGTGGTGCACCTCGGGTGAGAAGGAGGTTAAGCATAGCAGAGCTTGTGGTAGTTGTGAAGTGGAATCCTACTCACAGATTCAGGTCAGAGTGCATGGCAGGAGAAGACTAAACACCTCTCCTTTGATCATAACACTTTGAAAGAAGTGAAAATTTACAGGGTCCTAGGGATATCGCTGAAAACAACTGCACAAAATCCCTGAAACTTGGGATCATACATGAAATTTAACCAAGAGCTCAAACGTCAAGTAAATGGATGGGAAAATGACTGAAAAGGAGGAAGATAAGAGTACAGAAGTTTAATTTCTTGATGAAAAGGAATTTTTTTTATGAAGAGGTAGATCCAAGTCCGAGGAAGACAGCAAGTTCAAGGCCCCTTCATTCAAGCCTCCAAGAAAAATATGAAGTGGTATCATGCCATGAAAGAGCTCAAAAAGGACTTTGAAAATCAAGTAATAGAAATAGAGGAGAAACTGAGAAAAGTGATTCTGATTTTTAAGGCATTCTACTCCTCGTTTGCTTTTTGAACCACTTTTGACATTTGGTTTACCCTTTTTTTACTTTGCATGAGCTCATGTAATTCTTTCCAAGTTTTTCCAAGAACATAATGCTCATCTTTTCTTATAGCACAATAGTATTCCATGAGAATCACATACCACAGTTTGTTCAGTCATTACCCAATTAATGGGCATCCCCACAATTTCCAATTATTTGCCACCAGAAATGAGGTGCTATGAATAATTTTTTACATGTAGGTGCTTTTCCTATTTGTTTTTATCTGTTCTAAGATAAAGACTTATTAGTGGCTTTGCTAGGCCAAAGTGTATGCATGTTTATATAGCTGTTTGAACATACTTCCAAATCACTCTACTGAATAGTTGATTCAGTACACAACTTGAGCAACACTTGTGTTAATGTCTCATTTGCACCACATCCCCTCCAATATTTGTTATTTTTCTTTTCTGACCTATTAGCTAATCTAATACCTATGAGGTACTAACTCAGAATTGTTTTAATTTTCATTTCTCCAATCGATAGTGAGGTAGAGCACTTTTCCATATGGCTATAGATAGCTTTGATTACTTCACTGGGAAACCTCATAATTTTTAATCATCTATCAATTGGGAAATGGTTTTTGTTTTTATAAATATGACTCACTTGTCTATATATTTGAGAAATGAGGGCTTTATCAGAGAATTGTGCTTCAATATTTTTCCACAGTTATGATCACTAAATGCGTTTTCCTCCACCCTCTCCCCCAACCCCATTTATTCTACTCTCACTTCCTTTCACTCTGTCTCTCCTCAGGGGTATTTTGCTTCAGAATACCACCTTCTACAATTTACCGTTCCTTCTATCAACCCTTCCTTTACTACCTTTCCCTCCTACTTTCCTGTAAACTAATAGATTTTCCTATCCAAATGAGTATTTATGTTATACTCTCTTTGAGCCAATTCTAATGAGGGAAATGTTCACTCACTCCCCCTTCCTTTCTCATCTTCCAATCTCCTGCAAAATATTTTCTTGCCTCTTTTATTTGAGATAATTTCTATTATTCTACTTGCCTTTTTCTTTTTCTCCCAGAGCATTCAGCTTTCTCAACCTTGAATTTACTTTTAACTTTTCATTCCATCATATTCAACTCACACCTATGCCCTCTGTCTATAAATATTCCTTGAAATTGCTCTAATAATAAGAAAGATTTTATGAGTTACAAATATCATATTTTCATGTAGGAATGTAAACCATTTAACATTTTTAGTCTTTATGATATTTCATTCTCATTTACCTTTTTATGCTTTTCTTGACAAACGTATTTGAAAGTCAAATTTTCCACTCAGCTCTGGTCTTTTCATCAAGAATGCTTGAGACTGTGGTGTGCCAACCAGTCAAGTGTGGTGGCTATTACATGTCTACCTTGAGCCTTAAGATGGGCAGGGACCTGAGAACCCAGAGTGTGCTGACGACCCAAGAATCTGAGGGTAGAACCTGAACAGATGCAGTCACCATGGCTGACTACTGGACTACTAGAAATAACATCCAAAGAAATTCTGTGATTAGCAGAAAATAGAACTATTGTTGAATTTCATAAACAGGGAAAGAACTACAAGTAAAATGTGGCAAAAACATCAGTGAGATTAAATAGAAGAGCCTAGAATATGGTGAAATAGTAAGAAAAAGCATCAAAGGAGGTTGCAGCAATGGAGGCAGCTACCCTTAAAGCATAACAGAAGGATTTGAAAAATCTTGGAATCAGTTCAGATATTACAGATTTTAGCATACCACAAGTAACCAGCACTGCCTCACCTGTCTCAGTATCAAGTCAGAAGACAAAAAAGAGGAAAGAGGACCTTTCCAATACAGATTCAGTAGGAACTTACTAATGGGTAGAAGACGTCTTCAGATGGCTACCATATATATTATGATATCATTACAGGAGAATCTCAATGGGAGAACCCTGAAGGATTCCAAAACAGGGGGATGCACAAAAGGCAAAGGTAAAAGTTTGGAGCAGAATATATTATGCATCAACTAATGTAAAAACAAGCAGGGGTAGCAATCCTAATCTCACACAAAGTAAAAGCAGAAATAGATCTAATCAAAAGAGATAAGGAAGGAAACTATATCCTGCTAAAAGGCACCATAGACAATGAAGCAATATCATTACTAAACGTGTATGTTCCAAGTGGTGTAGCATCCAAATTCTTAGAGGAGAGGTTGTGAGAATTGCAAGAATAAATAGAGAGCAAAACTAGACTAATGAGGGACCTCAAACTCCTCCTCTTTGAACTTGATAAATCTAACCTCAAAATAAATGAGAATGAAGCTAAGGAGGTAAACAAAACTTTGAGTAAAGTAGATATGATAGATTTCTGGAGAAAATTGAAGGAGTATAGAAAGCAATATGGCTTTTTCTCAGTGGTACACTGCGCATGTACAAAAATTGACCATTGTGACCATACCTCACAATCCAGTGAAGAAAGGCAGAGATAGTCAATGCATGCTTCTCAGATCATAATGAAATAAAATTATACGTAATAAAAAGCCATGGAAAGATAAACCAAAAATCAATAGGAAATTAATAATGTAATACTAAAGAAAGAGTGGGTTAAACAACAAATCATAGAAACAATCAACAACTTCAAGAGAATGACAATAACAAGACATACTAGCAAATAATATGGGATACTGCAAAAAGCAATTCTTAGGGGAAGTTTTATATCTTTGAATGCCTACATGAACAAAATAGAGAATGAGGAGATCAATGACTTTTGCATGCAGCTGAAAAACCTAGAAAAGGGACAAATTGAAAATCCCCAAGTAAATACCAAATTAGAAATACTGAAAACCAAAGGAGAGATTAATAAAATTGAAATTAAGAAAACTATTGAAGTAATAAATAAAACTAATAGTTGGTTTTATGAAAAGACTAATAAAATCGGTAAACTTTTGCTAAATTTGATTGAAAAATTAAAGAAGATAACCAAATTAACAACACCAAGAATGAAAGGGGTGAAATCACCTCCAAAGACGAAGAAATTAAAATAATTAGAAATTACTTTGCCCAACTTTATGCACCTAAATTCTACAATGAAAATGAGATGGATAAGTATTTTAAAAAAATATAAACTGCCCATATTCAAAGAAGAGGAAAGTGAATACTTAAATAAGGCCATATGAGAAAAAGAAGTAGAACAAGCCACCAATGAACTCCCTAGGAAAAAATATCCAGGGCCAGATAGATTAACAAGCTAATTCTATCAAACATTTAAAGAACAGTTAATTCCAATACTATGCAGATAATCTGGGAAAACTGGGGAAGAATGAGGTCTCCCAAATTCTTTGTATGATACAAATATGGTTTTGATACCTAAACCAGGAAGAGGTGAAAAAAGAAAGAAAATTATAGACCAATTGCTCTAATGAATTTAAATGCAGAAATTGTACATAAGATTTTAGCAAAAAGAATACAGCAAGTTATCACGAGAATAATACATTATGATCAGATAGTATCCATACTATGAATGCAGTGGTGGTTCAATATTAGGCAAACTATTAGCGTTATTGATCACATCAACCACAAAACTTACAGAAACCACGTGATTATCTCAAGAGTCGCAGTAAAAGCTTTTGACAAAATACAACACCCTTTCCTGTTAAAAACCCTGGAGAGCATAGGAATAAAGGAACTTTCCATAAAATAATAAACAGTATCTACATAAAATGTTCAACAGGCATTATAAACAATGGAGATAAGCTAAATGCATTTCTAATAAGATCAGGGGTGAAACAAGGATGTCCATTGTCACCACTATTGTTCAACATGGTACTAGAAATGTTAGCTGTAGTAATTAGAGAAGATAAAGAAATTAAGGAATTATAATGGGCAAAGAAAAATCTAAGTTTTCAATCTTTGCATATTATATGATGATATACTTGGAGAATCCCAGAGATTCAAGCAAAAAACCAGTTGAAATAACAAACAACTTCGGAAAGCTTGCACTTTACAAGATAAACCCACAAAAGTCTTCTGCATTTCTATATATTAATAACAAAGCCCAATAGAGACAGAAAGGGAAATCCCATTTAAAACTAGGGTAGACACTGTAAAACATTAGAGAGTTTACCTGCCAAAATAAAGTCAGGGTCTATATGAACACAAATATAAGACACTTTTCACAAAAATGAAGTCATATCAAAGTCAGTGGATAAACATCAGTTGCTCATGGGGAGGCTGAAAGAATATAAGAAAAATGAAAATTCTACCGAAATTAATTGGCTTATTTAGTGCCATACCAAATTAAACTCTCAGATAATTATTTTCTCAAGCTGGGAAATATAATATCAAAATTCATCTGGAAGAACAAAAGGTCCAGAATATCAAGGGAATTAATGAAAAGAAATGCTAGGAAAGGTGGCCTAGCACTACCAGATCTCAAATTGTGTTATAAAGCAGCAACCATCAAAACCATTTAGTACTGGCTAAGAAACAGAAGCGTAGACAAGTGGAATATGCTAGGTACTCAAGACACAGTAGGTGATGAATAAAGCAATCCACTGTTTGATAAACCCAAGGACCTCAGCTTTTGGAATAAGAATTCACTGTTTGACAAAAACTGCTGAGAAAACTGGATGACAGTATGATGGAAACTAACCATAGACCAATGTCGGATATTGTATAAAAGAATAAAATCCAAATGCATACATGATCTAGGTATAAAGATTGATACCATGGACAAATTGATGGAGCAATAAATAACGTATTTATCAGATTTATGCTGAAGGGAAGAGTTTTTGACTAAAGAACTGATAGAGAGCACTATGATAATTTTGATTACATTAAACTGAAAAGTTTTTGCACAAGCAAATACAATGCAACCAAGATTCAGAGGGATGCAGAAAAGGGGGAAAGAATTCTTGTAAGCAGTGTGTGTGATAAAATCCTCATGTCTAGAATACATACATACACACACACACACACACACACACACACACACACACACACACACACACACACACACATATATATATTACTGAGTCAAATGTACAAAAATATAAGTCATTTCCCAATTGTTAAATGGTCGAATAGGTAGTTTTCAGAGGAAGAAATTAAAGATACCTATAGTCATATGATAAAATCCTCTAAATCACTATTGATTAGAGAGATGCAAATCAAAACACCTCTGAGGTACCACATCACATCTATCAGATTGGAAAACATGATAGAACAGGAAGATGATAAATGTTGGAGAGGATGTGGGAGAGTTGGAACACTAATTCTTTGCTGGTGGAGCTGTGAGCTGATCCAACCACTCTGGATAGGTATTTGGAACTATGTCCAAAGTCCTACAAAAAGATGCATACCTAACAATATCTCTTCTAGGACTGTATCCCCAAAACATCATAAAAATGAGAAAGAGCCCCACATGAACTAAAATATTTATATCAGTAATATTTGTGATGGCTAAAAACTGGAAATCAAGGGGATGTCCATCAATTGGAAAATGCCTGAATAAATTATGATATATGAACTTGATGGAATACTATTGTGCTATAAGAAATGATGAACAGGAATTCTTCAGAGAGGCCTGGAAAATTTATATGATCTGATGCTGAGCTAAAGGAGCAGAACCAAGAGAACTTTGTGTACAGCAATGACAACAGTTTGTGAGAGGTTTTTCTGATAGACTTGGAACTTCCTTGCAAAGCAAACACTTAAAAAAATTTCCAATGGTTTTTGAAGACAAAATGCCTTCCACATCCAAAGAAAGAACTGTGGAATTCAATCGCAGAATGTAGCTGAAAGTTTGTGTGTGTGTGTGTGTGTGTGTGTGTGTGTGTGTGTGTGTGTGTGTATTATGTTTTGGTTTGTTATATGACTTCCATTCATTTTAATTCTTCTACACAGTGTGACAATACTGAAAATGTATTTAATAAAAATGTATGTGGAGAGCCTGTATAAAACTGTGTGACGTCTCAGTGAAGGAGGGAGTGGGAGTGGAAAAAATATATAAATTATATGGTAGTGATTATAGAACACTGAAAATAAATAAAATTAATTAAAAATTAAAAAAAAACACTTTTTTTGAAATTTGCATCATTTCAAAAACCATAAAATAAATATTTTAAATGACAAAAAACTCTACATTCAGAGTAGTAACTAAAGTGAAAGAGCCTTTTTTTTTTTTTTTTTTTTTTTTTTTTACAAATGAGAGCAATTTCAATCACGAACAAGAAAGAAATTATTGGGGGGATGAGCCAAGACGGAGGAGTAGAAAAAAGCACAAATGCTTAGCTCTTACCCCACAGCATGTAAAACACCTCTAAAGAAGAACTCTCAACAAATTCTAGAGCAGCAGTAACCACAGAACAACAGAGTGGAGGAGATTTCTGTCCCAGACCAATCTGAAAGACCGACGGGAAAGGTCTGTCTTGCACCAGATGCGGAGCGGAGCCCAGCCTAGCCTTGGCCAAGCAGCACCAGGAGGAGCAGATATGAACAGGCTTCAGGGACAGAATCTCCAGTAGCAGCGAAGATCCCTCAACCCACCAGCGCCAAAGGTGAGGGAGAGGGCCTTTTTGCCTGGCAGAGGGGAGTGGGGTGTCCCCATAACTCAAGCCTCCACAGGTGGCAGCAGTAGAGGCAGCAGCAGACAAGACATCCAAAGCAGGCAGTAGCTGGAATCCTTTGTTGAAGATCTTATCAGAAAGCCCCTGCGGAAACTGAACCCTCTGTGGCAGCCCTGCCCCTATCTGAGCAGTTGAACTTAATCTCACACTGAATAGCAGCCTGGCCCTCGCCAAAAGCCCCTGAGGCTTGGGAGCAGCTCATTTAAATCTCAGCCCCCAGTGCTGGTTTGGTGGAGCTGGAGGCCAGGGGGTTGTGGAAACGAAACTTAGAAGTCAAGTAACTGGTTGGGAAAATGCCCCAAAAAGAGAAAACATAAGACCATAGAAGGTTACATTGTTGGGGAACAGGGGTCTCCCCCGATACTTTCAGATGAGTAAGAACAAGGCATACTGTCAGAGAAAGACCTCTTCCTCTAAAGGGAACTAAAATTGGGCTCAGGCAATAGAAGACCTTAAAAAACAAGTTAGCAGCTTACTAAAGGAGAACCAAAAAATGCTGAGGGAAATTGCAGCTTTAAAAAAAGGCCAACTCCATTGGAAAAAGAGATCCAAAAAGCCAATGAGGAGAAGGAGGTTTTAAAAACCAGAATTAGCCAAATGGAGGCCAAGTTCAAAAGCTCACTGAACAAAATAATTCATTGAAAGAGAGAATTGAGTTCAGGGAAATGAATGACTTTGAGTTAAACCAAGCAGTCATTAAACAAAATCAAAAATTTGAAAAAATAGAGGATAGTGTGAAACAACTCATTGGAAAAATAACTGACCTGGAAAATAGATCCAGGAGAAATAATTTAAAAATTATAGGACTTCCTGAAAGCCATGATAAAAAAAAAAAAGAGCCTAGACATTTTCTTCCATGAAATTACCAAGAAAAATTGCCCCTGATGTTCTAGAATCAGGGGGCAAAATAAATATTGAAAGAATTCACCAATCACCACCTGAAAAAAACTGGAACAGAGAAACTCCTAGGAATATTGTGGTCAAATTTCAGAGTTCCCAGATCAAGAAGAAAATACTGCAAACAGCTAGAAAAAAACAATTTGAGTACTGTGGAAATACAATCAGGATAACACAAGATCTGGCAGCTTCAACATTAAGGGATCGAAGGGCTTGGAATGAGATATTTCAGAAGTCAAAGGAAATGAGATTGAAACCAAGAATCACCTGCCCAGCAAATCTGAGTATACTACTTCAGGGGAAAAAATGGTCATTCAATGATATATGCGACTTTCAATCATTCTTGTTGATGAAAAAATCAGATCTGTATAGAAAAATTTGACTTCCCAAGACAGGAAACAAAAGAAGTAAAAATGGTAAACAGGAAAGAAAAATCATAAAAGACTCTTTAAAGCTGAACTGTTTTCATTACTACATGGAAAGAAAATATTTTTAACTCTTGAATCTTTTCTCAGTATTTGGGTCGATGGAGAGATTGTACATACACACACAATCACACACACACGCCCATACACATAGATAGATAGAAAGTACAGGGTGTGTTATATCAGAAGAGATGATATCCACACCAAAAAATGAAATAAAATAAAAAATTAAGGGGTGAAGGAGGAAAATTCTGGGAAGAGAAAGGGAGAAATGGAACGGGGCAGGCTATAACTAATAAAAGAGATAAGAAAAGTCTTATTCAAAAAGGAGATAAGAGAGAAGGGGATGGGGGGGTGGGGGGAACAAAGCTACTCTCTCCACATGTAGCTGAAGGTGGAAATAACATGCTCAGTAAATTTGATATGAAAATTTATATCACACCACAAGAAAGAAGGAGAAGAGGTGGTAAGTGGGGTGAGGGGACTGTTACAAGGGAGGGCAAAAGGGAAAAGGGAGTCACTGGAAATAAACACTTTCGAGAAGGGACAAGGTTAATTGTAGGGGGAAAAATAAGGGGAAATAGAATAGGATAGAGGTCAATATAATTAGTACTACACAACATAATTATCATGGAAGTCTTTTGCAAAAGAACAGATATTTAGTATGTATTGAATTGCTTCCCTTCTCAGTGGGGCTGGGGGCGGGGAGGGAGAGAAGTTGGAATTCAAAGTATTAGAAACCAATGTTGAGAAATTTTATTGCATATAACTGGGAAATAAGAAGTACAGGGAATGGGGTATAGAAATTTATCTTGTCCTACAAGAAAAGAGAGAGGATGGTGATAAGGGAAGTGTAGGGTGTGATAGAAGGGAGGATACATTGAGGGAAGGAGTAATCAGAGTGCAAGATATTAGGAAGCAGGGGGAGTGATAGGGAGAAAAATTGGAGGTGTTACAAAGTGAGGTAAAAGCAATTAGTATTAAAACAATTGATTGAATTAATTACTGAGAATAAATCAGTGACATCTTTAGTTTAGGGAAAAGAATTTCATTTTAAATTTCCTAGAGGAAGGTAGCCTTGGCTAAAATTTTTCATTGATGGAAAAGTCAAGGTTTTAATGATAAATTTGATTTTATGATTTCTATTTAATCAGGAATTAGGGCACGTATAGAAAGGTATGTAATTCACTTAAGACTTGCGTCAAAAGATGTTCCTTAGCAAAGTGAAAATTATAATCATATTTGAAACCTGGTTATTGGAACTTTCCATTTTTAGATGCTATGGAACTATTAAGTGACTGTTCTCTTGAGTCTAATTCCAGGTATGTGTAGCAAGAAAGGCAATCTGAGTCTCCAACCCATGATGTCAGTAATCTGGTGAGATGCTGGTATGAACTGCAAAAGGTGATCTCATGGGAAGAGCGGGAGAGAGGCTGTTCAGTCTGGGCTGAGGTAAGATTCTCCTGACTCAATTTCCCAACTGACACCTGGAAAACTTTAAGCCTGACTGAATGCAAGTGGACTATCTAATCCTGCATGAAAGTGACATGAAGTTGGGGAGATACTGTATTCCTGCAATGTCCTTACTCTTGTTCGCAATTTCCTACAGACAAAAGGTTTGTAAACTTAATACCAGGTCTAACCAATTATAGATTATTGGTAGGGGAACATCCGAGCTTAAGTCTAAAATTAAGCTATCAAGCATGGGACTTTAGACCAACAACACTAAATTAGGGTCCTTTAATTCTTAGCAATACCGTAGAGATAATTAGGTCAAGAACTTGTGAAGTTAGCAACTTAAATATTATTTGTGTTTCAGTTGGTTAATGTTCGAAAAATAATTCTTTTGTGGTCCGTATTGTAAATGCTTTAAAAAGAAGTATCACATGAAGAAAAACAAATTATTTAATGCTACATATAATGATAGCTATCCATCTATCTATCTATCTATCTATCTATCCATCTATCTATCTATCTATCTATCTATCTATCTATCTATCTATCTATCTATTCACATATATCCATATGTAATATAATATACATACACACAGATATGTATGTGAATATGTGTGTGTGTGTGTGTGTGTGTGTGTACAGTAAGACAGTTGTATAATATGGAACTTAGAAACTGACATGTCATTTTTCCCAGGCATGAAAGAAAAAGAAATATGGTAGAAAAGGGCAAGCATTAAGAGGCATGTATCACCAAGGACAGGGTTTTAAATGATTCTGTTTTTCTTTATAATAAAATCTCAAAGGACATAGTAAAAGTTATAATATTACAGAAAGCCAGTATGACATAGTGGATAGAGAAGTAGCCTCAGAATCAGGAATGCATGGGTACAAATTTCACCATTGAAACAATGGATTGTGTGTCTTTGAGATAGTGATGCTTTTGTCTTCTGGGTAGCTCTTTCAAACTACATTGATGAATAAATTCAAACTTGCATTGTTAAAGGGAGTTTACTTACCCCAGGAGATGTCTATTTCAGTAAAAGCACAAGTCCCATCCTTATCTTGATAGCAATTTGAACTGATTCTGTGTTATTCTCAATTAAAATTCTAGCCACCTGTACAAGCAGGCAAAAGCTGGTCTCAGATATTTACTAGCTGTGTGACGCAGAACAAATCATGTAATTTTTGTTTCAGCTTCCTCAAATATAACTTGGAGTTAATAATAGTACATACTTCACAGGGCATTTGTGAGGATTAAATGAGATATGTACGTGTGTTTGTGTGTGTGTGTGTGTGTGTGTGTGTGTGTGTGCTTAGCACAGTGTCTTTTCCTTTCTCTTCCCCTTTCCCTTTTCCTTTCTTTCATCAGTGATCCAGGTTCTACAGAAGAATAGAAATGACTCAGTTTCTATGAAGTTGGAAGCACTTCAGTTATGAGTGTAGGAATTGACTGTGTTTCAGTCTTGTGAAGGTCAGATCAGTGAAGTGAGAAGATTAATTTTTTTTAAGAATTGGCTGGTAGGTAATAGGATTTTTTTTCACTTTTTTTATATTTTTGTTTCACCACAACAGCTATGATGTTTTTACAACTTTCTTAAGTTTATAATTTAAATGTAAATTTGTGAGAAGAAATGATCAACCATCAAAAAATGATAGCATCATAAATTTTAGTTTTAAGGGAAAGTACATATGAAAAAATGATGACGAAAAACTTGAGTTAATTAAGTGGTTTATCAAAGGTAACCCATATAATAAGTGACATAACTTGGACTGAAACTGAAGTTCTCTGATTCAAAAAGATCTAATGTTTTAACCAGTTTACAACATTGCCTCTAATAGCATTTTGAGGAAGCAGAAGCATGTTCACTCTGACTGAAGAAACTGAATGCTAGCCTTAAAGATCTTTCACAACTCTGTGATAGGAAAATGAATAAAATACCTACTTTCTGTGCAAATATAAAACCAATTTTAGGAATTTTATTTCTTTACGTGATAGGATATCCACGAAATCATTGATGTGTTGGACAGTCCTCTTTCCCTGAGTTTTGCCTGCTCTCAAACTAATAGGATAAAGTTCCTTTGAGATAATTCTCTACTAAATGGTTATTTTCAAATTCTATCATGAACTTATTTAGGTGTTACTCTACTCACCACCTAAATCTTGAGTCATTTTCCAATGATTTTTCTGCCTATACATCCAGCCACTCAGAGTACTGACTTTTGGATGTTAAATGAACCATTAGGCAAATAATGCACATGAAAAAGGGATAACATGGATATTAATGTAATAAAACAAATGTATTTGTAATAAAAATATATTACAACACATATAAACTGTAATCACACCCTACCATCAATGTACTTAATCATTATGGTGAATAATGCAAAACACAAAGCAACCTGGTGTAGAACTACTTAACTGACAAAAATGAATATGTTTAGTAAAACTCAGAAGTGTAGATTTTAGGTTTGAATATTATTGGTCTATTCAAAAATACCTGTGCCATATGAAACTGATTTTCTGCTCATTGCTTGGTTGTTTATCCTTACCAATCATTAGCTGGGGAAAACTTTTCTGTCTCTACTTAAATAAATCCTGTATAAACTCTTTCAATTAACCATAATGTTCAAAAGGGAGTTTAGAAATATTAAGCTCTTAATGTTAATAGCAGTTCTCTTCAATCCAGAGAAATGCAAAGCGCATCAAACTATCTTTGAGCTAAATGGACTATCCAGACATTTTGTTTTCCAATCTGGCATTTTGGACTGCCCATTCAGAATAGACTTTACAGGGAAAAAAATATCTCCCTTCACTTGGATATCAAAACAGATGCAAAGGGCTGCCTTCCTCTCCACTCCTCCATTTTCCTTCTGTAGGACAATATGAAAAGATCAAAGAGAAAAAAACAAAAATGTAATTTAAAAACAGAAGCCACAACCTGGAAATCAGCATATAACACTCACTGCTCTGCATTTACTCCCCCTTTTTCCCACAAACCCCTAGTGCTGCCAGAATTCCTGTTGTGGTATAATTCACTCTAACTCCAGAGATACCTGGGTCTTTCACTAGCCCTTACCTATTATGATCTTCAACTATAGGGTTGGGTCTCCTGAATCCCACTTCCATTTAACCACTGAAATTAACTTTTAAAAAGGAATATTTATTTTAAATTTATATCAGATATGCAACGATCCCCTATTACTAGTCGCATAAGGCTATGCATCACTTTCTACCACTACCTCATACTTCGGGAGGTAAAAGGGATTAAGCTCAAAGTTTCGCTCAGTTCCTGTACAGTTCACTCCCAAGTAACAAGCACAACCCTTCCCCACCTCCCTAATTAGCAAATGTGGGAGAAAAGGGCACTCCTAAAAGGTTTTTCTAGTTCTTTTTGTTGTTGTAGTAGTTGTTTATTTATACAAACTGGATTAGAATTCATACGGTGAGGGACAAGGGTCTCTTACAATGTAAAGGAGAAATATGCAGAAAAAACATGTGATAAGCCATACTAGTGCCCTGTCTTTCTTGCTCATTTACAGGAAAGTTTAATCTTAAGAATTATATAGCTAGGTATTTTACACTACCTGGAAAATGCATTGTTGTTAAGGAATCTGAGTGTCTGGGAAACATGAATCTGGTTGATGAGATGAGGGGCTATCTGCCCATTAAATACTCATTGGGGTATTCAATTCCATTTAAGTCCCTATAAAAATAAGACAGCATGAACTGAGCTAGAAATGACTCCCTTTCATTCAGTCTCCAACAATATGTAATGCATAAAACCATACCAAATATAACAGGAGGTTCTCTACCCCTAGAGAACAGCAACTAAAGGAATGTCTGAATCATAGCTACAAAGCATAATGTCATAGTTATAGTAAGCTTCATTATTTATTACCTAAACGTCTCAGAGAGAAGTTAATTGCTAGGCTATTTCTCAGGAATTCCCCTTTTGAAAAAGCTATCTGTTTGTTTCCTAAATTGGATCTCGTTGTAATATATGAAATGGACCTTCTCCTTTCAGAGAAATGAAGATTTATGTCAGCATCCACAATTTCTGAGATCTTTTGCTTTACCATGGTAATAGTCCAGGGATGTGCTAGGCATAAACTCCCCATTCCACAAAGCCATTTGCTGCTTCTTCCTCAGGTTTCTACAAGCCTATACATATGTGTGTGTGTGAATGTATATATGTGTGTATGTATATATGTATATGTGTTTATATATTTGTACATATATAGGATGTATATATATATATATGTGTATATATATGTATATATGTGTATATATATATGTATATATTTATAAATCCAAAGCTCTAAGAATCAGACTCATTAAAACATAGTTGATTAAAAATTCCACCAAACTCTCAGAAGATGCTTGGATGCAGCCAAGTTATTGTAAAGTGACTTTTCATTCACATCTCAGAATTTTACTGACACAGCTACACATTTTCATTCTCTGATCTCTGATAGTTTAGGGATTTAAAAACATCATTCCCTTGTCATTCAAACCAATCAAACACACCATGGGGAGTACATTCTAAATGAAATGCCAAGATCTAAAACCAGCTATGCCCAAATCACATGTGCTTTCATATACTTGATGCCTCAGGCTGACATCATTGGCAGTAGCTACTTTACAAAGTCAGTTTTCTAAGACGCAAAAAAAAAGAGGAAACAAATTTCCTAGTTTAAAGGTCACCTGAGATTTATAGATTTGACTGTGGAGGAGTCATTCAGGGGAGCTCATGGCTATGCATGCCATAGCAGAATCCTAAAATGTTATGCTTCTGTGATTACTTTGCTATAACAAAGAGCTAAAGCAAACATAGTTTTATTCTTACATATTTCATGACCTCAACTGTGAGAGTCTTAGCGTTCTCTGATCCCCTTTCTATGTGAAAGGGGAAGCAGGCCACACTGGACTAAGTTCCACTTGTATTTGTGTCTATTTAACTAGGACACCATAGGCTCATAAGTCACTGCCTCATATCCATCCTTCCGTTGATGAGGCTGACTAAACTTGAGTCTGGTACTCTGTGAGAAGATTCTCTATGGTTACCTTTGGCCTGATAGTAGGGAAACCTAACAATATTTGTGTTCCTTTAAGAAATCCTTCAATAAATAAAGATACTTTTTTCTGACATAAATAGAATTTATATGAAGGATCTATTCAATATGAAGGAAAACAAAATATTCAATTTTGTCAGTCTTTTTCTTTGACTTTGATCTTTTTCTTTGACTGAAAATGTATGTTCATATCTGCTGAAGAAGCAACCTGGCTTTGAGGAGAGTCCAGAGTATTCTTGGCCTACTATCTTTGTAAAGCAAAAGATCTAAAACTGAATGGATGCTGATGTGAATTTTCACTCCTATGAGGGTCGAAAGCTCATTTCAGATGATACAAATAAGTAATTAAATTTGATAAACAATTAAATAATAAGCATCCCCTAAGTATAGGACATTACTGTATTAGGTATCGAGGAAAGTAGTAAAATTTGGAGAAGACCTCATGGAGCTTACAGTGTTTGAATAGAACAGGGGAATAATGAGAATTTGATAGATGTGAAATTAATCACACAAGACATTTTAGAAGGACACGCTTATGCTTTTCTATGTCCTGATACAACTCCTTCCCTACTGTGGGGATTAAAGGGGAGGTACAGAGAGTGAGTCAACAAATGGGCATATGCTTTAATATATATATATATATATATATATATATATATATATATTTTCCCAATCACATTTAAGAGCAGTTTATAGCACTCTTTTTTCTTAATTTTGAGTTCCAAATTCTCTCCTTCTCCACAAAGGCAAGCAATTTGATACAGATTATAAATGTGGCACTAATGTTTTGATACACTCCTATCATCTTTCAAGTAAAATTTTAAGCTTTTACATAAATTGCAATGCTTCCCAGTGTATTTCTCCTAGTATATGAGAATAATTCTTGACATCATATATGGTATCTAGATCAATGGTGCTTGCACTGCTTACATTTAAATGACCCTGGTGGTGGCAAATTTTTCAACTTTGATGGTGAATTTGATTTTTAGACATGAAAAAGAGTTAATTAGAGGGAATTTTGGTGAATTATGTGGATGATCAAACTGGATAATAGCTATGAAGTTCTATTTAGAAAGTAGTGAAGTTGCATTTAGAAAGTGTTGAACTAATATCCTTGGGTGGTTTTGATGGTGCTTTCAAAAGAAGAGCTAAAAATTTATTTGAAATGAAATATTAGAATAAGCCTTTGACCTCCAAAGGTGGCTATGGTGATGCCAGCACTAGGATGTGACCCTGTTCCTTTAATTTCTGGGCAAGAGGAAAACACTGATTTATGAAATTCTGGGTTTGGCTTCTGTGTAAAAAAGATATATATCTGTGTTGGTGAGACTTCATTTATTAAAGTCAGAGAGAGCTAGAGAAAGAGTAGGAGAAAAAGACAGAGAAAGTGAGACACACAAAGAGAAGATGTTTATTTAATACAACCTTTGGTAGGTATGCCAAAGTTTTCCATGTATACTGAAGATTTATTCCTATTTGCATTAAAATTATTTTATTTAACCACTTTTCATGGAAATCTTTTCTTTCTGAGAAGTAATTTTTGCTTAAGTGATTTGCCCATGGTCACATATCTAGTAAGTGTCAAGTACCTGAGGTCGGATTTGAACTCAAGTCCTCCTGACTCCAAGGCAAGTGCTCTAGCCACTCTGCCATCTGGCTACCCCAAAAATATTTATAAAATACATAACTAATTCTACCTTTCTTATAGAGCATAAAAATAATAGTAGATTCTTAATGATTTGGAATTTTAGTAAGTGATATAAACTACTTTATTGTGCCATGTATGTCAATATTTTTTCAAGGAAATTTAGTTTGGATCTCTCATTATACATCAAATGAACTTAGCCTACTCTTCTTTCTGGCTATTGGGCAATTAAAAAAAATTTCTCCTGGCCCTTGAATCCACTACTTTTCACTGCTTTGGGGAAAAAACATTTTAGGGATCCATATAAATTAATAAGATGTAGGTTTTCAAGGAGGCAATTTTCTTTATTTGACAACGAATTTTTCTTACCGGCATTTTTCATTGCTATTTATGTTTAATGGAAGGGAGAGGAATATAACAAACATAAATACTTATTAATTGAAAATATAATTATTATTTTAACAGAAGAAGTTAGCTCTAAATAAAAGCATCCATGACCTTTCCAAGGGTAAGATTCATCTATGTTTTAAATTCTATTTTACTTTTTCAGTGATTTTTTTGTTAATATATGATTTTGGCCATTTTTGGAGAGCTCATGTTGAAGATGATTGAATGTGGAAAATCAACAAAATTTTACTAAGCTAACATAAAATGTTGCTAATTTTTAGATTGTTTTGTATTGTCTAACCTATATATTTCATTGGTAAGGAAGTTTAAAACAAAATTATCTTAATTTTTTCATATTGTGAAAACCTAATTTTTTAAAGATCAATCAAGTGGACTTCATTTTAACTGGCTTCCCATTATGTGATATTTTCATAAAAGATTTGGGAATACTATCATGAAGAAAATACCCCTTACTTTGAATTATGAACTTTTTAAACTTGGTTAATATTGACTTGAGATTTTCTATAGTATACTTAACGCATTGCTAATCAATAAAAGCAAATGCGTTTATGTGGAAAGACTTGAAAGTCTTTAAATTGTCTAAATTATTCTCTTTTACACAAAATCTCTCTTGATAATTTTTTGTGCCTGTTCAAATGGAGAACTGTCAGATACTGGCAAGGAAAAGAATTCATGAAACTGGTCAAAATGAACACATCAAAATCCAGATAATCAACATCACCTGTGATGATCCCTTCTCAGTCTCTTGATCAGTTCTTCTCACCTCCTCAGTACATCTCTCTTCATCAGATTTGGTCGAGTCTTGTTGTTTAATTGTGAATATACAGGGATAAAAGAATTTAAGGATATTTTAAAAAGTATTTTTAAAAATAAGTTTGGGAATATTTAAGGTACCCTGAACTTCAGAAATTGGAAGTAAAGTTCATGAGTAAAGGCATGAAAACACCAACAAATGTACTTGTATTCTAATTTTAAATTCATTATCAAGGAAAAGGAAAAATTGTTCAGGAAAATAAAAAGGAATTTTTTAAAATTCTTCTATTATTTCATAGGTGACATTGATACATTTTTTTATAAAATTACATTTGATTAGCAAGTGATAATCATAAAATATTTCCATATGCTTTCCCTTGAAATAAAGAAAAAAACGTAACCAAATTAAAGCAAATAACTTACGTTTTGGCTGTAATAATGACAACAATAATGATGTAATATGTTGTTACAAGTTTTACAAATTATTTTGAGCACTTGTTTACTTGTATTTCTCCCACTTACAAACTCCCACCTCGGCCCGAACATAAATCCAAGTGGAAGAGGCACTCTCCCCCTGTCTTTTCATTAGGGATTACCACTGCATACTAGTTGCCTTCAGCAAAGTACCATAAAAAAATTTTTTTACACTAAAGGACAGCACTCCTATAGGGCACAGAGATCCCCAAAACTCATTCCAAAGAATCTCAGATGGAGAAAGGCTTTCTCTTTGCCTTGAACTCATTTCACTGGTTGCATGCTTATGACTGCTGAGCATGCTGAGACTTGACAATCTCCTCCCTGTATTAAAAAAAAAATGTAGGCCTATTTTCCAGTCTTGAGGATAAAAAAATGTCGTAAAATCCACATTAAAAAAATCACACCCTCAGTTTCACAAAACTATACAAATGGGTTAAAAATACATATCTAGGACGTTACTTTACCTTCATATTTGCTGTACCACTTATTTTTTTTTTTCGGTATTTCACAACTATCCTGGGAAAAATTATCTGGCACAACACACTTAATCCTGTGAATTTACTAAATTACAGCATATCATTCCAGATAATGGTTGTTTAATATCATATGATATTAAAATATATTGGTACCATGAAGAATAAGACAAGTTTAATAAAAGAATACACTGACATTTGACATATTTATGACTCCTCACAATCATAAAAGTATCTCTCTCCATATGATGCTTTTAGCAATATAGAAAATGATTGTCTTAATATAAAAATTATGGTCACAGCCATCTGTGGATGTAATATAATCTTTCTGTTAAAATGTGGATGGAATATAATCTTTCATTTGATGTTATGATCATAACATGCTATAACAACTGCAAATGAGTAAATATTCTCCATTTGATGTTTAACAGCATAGCTGTGGGTAAATAATTTCAATTTAAATCATAATGGTCTTGGTTTGAAACATCCTTCCTGTTCCAATGCTAAAGGCTTCAACTCATGACCACTAATTAAGTGCTGAAGTAATCAAACAAGATCACTTCAACAATAAACACACACAGTTCGTAGAGAAAAAAAAAATATGCTCAATTCTGTGGCAAGAAACTTCAGCGCAAAATTAGTTGGCAGAGCATTATTGTTGTTCTGAAAGGGGGAAGAAAAGGCAGATGTGCACTAGTATAAATATCCTTTAGCAGATTTTTTGATTCACTCCCAAATTCAAATGTGTATTATTTCTAATATGCACCTTGAAAAAATACAAAAATAAATAAATACTTGGGACACAGTCTTTAGGAGTTCATAGTCTAATAACATAGAGAGGATTGCAAATAAATATCATAAAAGAAGTGCAGTCAAAGCACTGTGGGAATTCAGAAAATTAATATTTCATGCAATTTAAGTGGGAATATTAGGTAAGAAGTAATATTTAATTAAATTTGGTCTTAAAGAGTCGGTGAGATTTTGACAGGATAAGATAGGAAGGATATTCAATAAGTGGCAAAAGTTTGAACAAAGATTGTAGTATTTTCTACTCTAGTGGAGGATGACTAGAAGTGAGTAGAAGATTCACGCAGCCCTGGCTTATTTCAAAAGGACTGTATAATTCTTATGACAATACTATGAAATTAAAAAATAAATATTTGTAAATAGATAGATAGATATACATACATATATACATGTATGTATATGTATATATGTCTGTGTGTGTGTGTATTAAACCTCAAAACAGGAGGTCTTAAACTGAGGAACATGAACTTATATATGTGTATGGTGTGTGGGTGAGGAGCATATGTGGGGGTAGTTGTTTTTCTATTTTGATTATTTTTGTTATGTAATTGATTTCTTTTGTAATTCTGTTTATTTTATCTTATACACTAAAATACATTACCTTGATATTTAGTGTAATTGGCTTCATCACACAATTAGAGGTTATATCACACACAAATACACACATACACCATTTAATACCTACTGCTTTAATTCAGTGTCTGTCTGCTATTTTAGGACAGACATATTTTTAGGTTTCTTTGATGAGATAAAGCCTTAGAAAACTGTGGCTGTACAGTTGAGTATGGTAAAGCA
This sequence comes from Notamacropus eugenii, assembly GCF_028372415.1. Taxonomy (NCBI): domain Eukaryota; kingdom Metazoa; phylum Chordata; class Mammalia; order Diprotodontia; family Macropodidae; genus Notamacropus; species Notamacropus eugenii. The sequence goes on along the minus strand of NC_092877.1, from coordinate 245,665,811 downwards.
TTATTTCCTCTTTCCATTTGCATTTTTCATCATCAGATAAGATTTTGAGAGGAGGTGAGAAAGTTTTGAATTCAATCTAAAGTATACAAAATTTGATAATTAAGGGATTGACTTGAATAATAGTAGGAATAGTATTTATATTGCACTTTATGCAAAGCACATTTACGTATATTATTTTATTTGAATCTCATGACAATCCCACAAAGTTAATGCCATTATTTTCACCATTCTATAGATGAAAACACAGAATCTGAGAGGTTGAGGTCACAATAGTGTCAGCAAGAATCTTAAGATGAACTATCCTCCAGATTGTAGAATTTGAAGAATCTAGCCTCAGACAATTATTTCAGACAGAGCCTACTTGTCTTGCTTCCCTTTCACTCCTCACAGGCATTATATAGGGAAGATAAACCTATGGAGAGGAATCTACCCATTCTAAGCTAATATTATTCAGAGGGCAGTTAGCACATACAATCTGAAGAAGCAAAGCACCCCATGGAAGGTATGGGAGCTAGTATTTTGGAAGAAAATCAAAATACCACAACCTCTTTGGCCACCATTTTTCCTCAGACTTTTATGGAGATTTCTCTGGACCCTAAACCCTAGGGTTTTGGTAACAGCAATGCATCCCACCCAGTACCTACAGCCATCACTCTAAGAATCAATCCCTATTAAGATGAAATGTGACAACTGCTCATTCAGGTGGCTACTGGAGCATCTATTAAAGAGCTAGGAAAGAAAGATCTTATTAACAAAATCATTGGTACTGTCAGATGGTTATGCTTCAGAAAATTATATTTTCCCCACCTCTTCAAAGTTGAAATCATCATAAAGAAGAGGCCTTACCATTTTCTTTTTCTCTGTACCTTAAGCAACATGGGAAATTTTTATCTGGATTATAGAAGAAATGTACCATTTGCATACTTTCCCTCATTAGAATGTAAAATCCTTGAGAGGAAGGACTATCTTACCCTACTATTTATATTCCCAGAACTTAGACAGTACTTCAGGCTTAATACTTCATTCATTCATTTAGCCAATCTTTGCTCATTTCTGGAATGAAGATGGAGCTAATCCTGCACTTATGAAGTTATTCTGTGAGCCCTGACTTGGAACCACAAATAATCTGAAATAGTAAAACATGATTATCACCCAATAAGTTTTAGATGACAGCACTGAGGTCATAATTTCTGAAGCACAAATCTGTGGGACTAAATGCACAAGGTTGCTAAGAACAGAGCATTCAAATAGCTACAATTTGAAGTACTTTGAGGGAAAACATCAAATAAAGAGGAAAGCATAAATATTTCAAGTACATTTGACAGCACAATTTTAATCAATAGAAATAACACTGTGGCATAATTAGGAATAGCAATAGTTAAAAGAATCCATCTTTCAGAAACAAGATGACTCATTTTGAGAGCAAAGTACTGAACTAAATTCAATCAATATTGATGACCTTCATATTGTGAAGAATTGGAATTGGAGATACAAATATAAAACCAAAAATTAATTCCTGTCCTTAAGGATATTTCATTCTATTGTAGCATAAAAGACAGCAACAAGTAAGTAAGTATGGGACAATTTGCTGAATTAGAGAACACTGAAAGTTAAGGGAATAGGTCGAGGTAGGGGGAAGGGAACAAAACAGTTATGTAGCACCTACAATGTGCCAGGCATTTTGACAAACATTTTTTCTTTTGATCGTCTCAAAAACACTGCCAAGCAGGGGCTGTTAATACCCTCATTTTTACAGTTCAGGAAACTGAGGCAAAGATAGGTGAAGTAATTCGTCCATAATTTCACATTAGTTAGTGCCTAAGGGTGGATTTGAATTCTGGTCTTACTGATTCTAAGTCTAATACAATATTCACTGTGAAGGTTTTTCGTAGCAAGTGACACCTGAGAGGAGTCTTTAAGCAAACTGATGATACTAAGATATAGAAGGAAGAGGGGTGCTAGTTGGTGCAGCAGAAAAAGTACCAGCCCTGGAATCCAAAGGACCTGAGTTCACATATGGTCTCAGACATTTTTTATCTGTGTAACTCTGGGCAAGTTACTTAATCCCAATTGCCTCAGGAAAAAGAAAAAGAAAGGGAGTAAAGAAGGAAGTGTATTCTAGTAATGTGGATGGGTGGAGAATGTAAGCAAAGGCATGGAATGTCAGGTTGAGGGGATAACAAGCGTACCAAGTTTGGCAGAACATTGAGTTCATAAATATATGGAATAAACCTTGAACCGCAGGTGGGAACCTGAATGTGAAATCTTTTAAAAGCCAATCTAAGGTGATAATTTATCCTAGAATTAATACAGAGCAACTGAAGTTTCTTGAACCATGGAATGTCTTGAAAGTTTAACTAAGGTACCTAGGGATGAATAGAAAAGGGTTGAGCCTATAAACAGAAAGAAAAATTTGGAGATTTTATCAATGATCCAGGTATAATGTAAGGAGGACCTGAATTAGGGTATTGGTCTTATCAGTACATCAAACAGAACAGATATGATAGATTTTGAGGTAGATTCTAAGTGGCTAAGTAGTTAAAGTACAAACTGAGATTCTGAAAATATTAAATCAAGTTAAAAATTAAAAGCAAGTATTCATGTATATGATGTTGAGGTGTTTTATTATTCAACTCAACACATTTTTTTTTTCCGGAAGGATCCTGTCAAATATGATGCCTTGGTACATAGGCAGAAATGAAAAGGTGTAAATATTATGGTATTTTTAGTCTTTCTATGTATATACACATGTATCAATGTTAGTCCTTACGTATTTAACATGGGGAAACAAATGCTTAGATTATTGATATGATGATCTTTGAGTTCTATTCCTTTAAAAATCTAGCAGATCTATAAGATCAAATAAACTCTATATGTACCAACATGAAAAGACAGCATATATGATTGGTTTTCTTAATGCTTCATAAAAAATAATAATAATAAAGAGACTCAGAATTGTGAAGAAATACTTCAAAGAAATTTTGTATGCAAATTTTTCTCCTTTGTCATGAAAGCAAAATGATAAAACCTCTTTGGAATTACATCGAGGCATTTCTTATGTAGATTTCTTTAGAAATCTACTTTATTTTTAAAGTTGATCCTTTGTGAAGACTTTACTGGACTAGAAAATAATGACAATGCCTATTAAACTCTACAACCAAGCAGTAGCATTCTGAGAGTTCTCTATTGGTTACTGAGATAAGCACAGAAAGTATGCAATTTTAACACATCTGTTTAAATCAATGATGAGAATGCTAGAGGCATAGTAATAATTAGAAATAGTCAACTTTTTGTTAAAGCTAATATTTGCACATAATCAAATAGAAGCAGTATAAAAAGGAGTATTAATTTATTTACCAATAAACACCATCTTTTATATAATGGCAAATTCATATATATATATACATATATATGTGTGTATATATATATATATATATACACACACAGAGAGAGAGAGAGAGAGAGAGAGAGAGAGAGAGAGAGAGAGAGAGAGAGAGAGAGAGAGAGAGAGAGGTGGTTGGAATTGGAAAGGAGAAACCTTTCTTCCTCAGAGACTGAAGCAAATAAGTGAGATTAAAGGGTGATAAAGGGTGGTTTGGAATGTGGTCTAGGGGACAAGAGGTAATTCACTATATATGGCCTTTATTTTTTCAGTAATTTCAAAGTAGAGCCATCTACTGAGAGACAAGGGGAGTGTCACGGTAATGAGGGCCTAAGGAAACAAATAAGGTTTGGGATAGTTGTGAAGATTATCAAAATAATATGATTGAGGGAATATTAAAAGATTGCCATTCATCAATGAGAGCCCACTTGAGCTTAGATACCATGAATTCCTAGTAAACAGTAATCACACCTACATGACTTTTCCCAGGTTGGTTTCGCAGCTTGAACTTAGATTCCAAAGAAATAGATGGCAGGGCTGATTTAGAGACAACAGATGTCAAAGCATGGATGATAGAAGAAAAATATGTAAATGATTCATGAATGAAGGGCAGCACATAATTTTCTTGGTTAACCCTGGGGGTAAATGGAGAAAGGAATGTGAGACCAGAGTATGTTGCTATACTAGTAAAACTAGGAGGGATGAAAATATAAGGTGTTATGATGAAGATGAAGCTTAGATTTAAAAGGAATGAGGCAGAAGGAGACATAGATGGATGGGACATTAAAATCAGAATGAGGAATGTCAGAGTTCAAAATCATGGAGTAACTGTTTTAGGGATTTCGGAAGTAACTGTAAAATAGATTTTAATTGGTTTAACTCATATATTTACATAATGAAATGATAGTAAACATAAAATGGAATGTTGATTTATTTGCCAATAAAAATCACTTATAAAAAAGGAAAATTCATTTTCTCCTGAAATTACTAACAAATGATATTATTAAGATACTCTATTTGTTTAAGCCTAGTGAAGATCACATGGTAAAAGCATTTAAACATGTCTGTTCATGTGTAGCCCAGAGTGAGTATTTAGTTAATAAGAAGCCCTGTGCCTCATGCTGCCTCCAAAGAAATAGCAAAGTGAGACAAAAAGTATCATTAACATGGTCATCTGGTAGATAGTTAGACAACGGGTCATGGGAAAGTTTGATAAGAATGTAGGATGGTAGAAATTTGAAATTAGCATAGGTAACAGATATATTATTTTGTTGCCTGATAGAACTCTTAGATTAAGAAACTACCTCTATCATTTCATTATATAAGGACTTTAAGAGGTCAAGTGATTTACGCAAGGTTACCAGACAGTAAGTGTCAAAAATCTTACTAAATAGAGGTTATCTTGGCTCCAAGTCTGGCTCTTTTCCCATTCACTACACCATGCTACCTCTCTAGTGATAGTTAGGCTGAAAAATATAAAATAACCGTTTATCCCTAGGTATTTTGAATCTATACCTGAGACATCCTTTATCTAGTCTTGTCTCTGAGTAATGTATGTGCATGTATGTGTTTATGCATTCACGTCTATGTCTCTCTATGTGTGCATATGCCCAGCAGCAAGAGGTAGGTAGGGTAATATTTTATTGAATGACTCAACAAAAAGTACTTTATCATATGTAATTCACATTCAATATACAGATATACAGAAATGTAAAGACATCTATCCTGACATACTGTTCTTATAGATAAGAAAATTGAGACCTACAAAGGTGAAACTACTTAGAAAGATGCAAATTAGGTTACAGAGTATACCTTTCTGTACTACTTTATGACTATGAAGTATTTTCTTCACAAACAAAAGAAGTAAATACTCTTGGACTTTTGGTTTTATTTTGTTATGTTTCCCCTCTCCATTGGAAATTTGCAATTTAAAATGTATTGTGTCCTTAAACTAGTATGTAAATCCGAGAATAAGAATAGGAAGTGGGGTGATTTTCTTTAATGTCATGGGAGCTCCTCCGCCACCCCAACATTCATGGCCTGTTATTCTTACTGTCAACCATGAGCTATTTGAGGCAAAATTTCATATAACCAATGAGAATCAATTAGCTTTTACAAAGGGATTTTTATCATTATGCAAGAACACTGTATAATAAGAACAGAAATTACAAATATTTGTCCTCAGGACTTGGCACACATTTTCCCCTACATAAACAAAGGTTCCCCTATATAAACCTTTGTCCCTGGGGAGAGAGGAGTCCACATTAATAAAATTTCTGTGTAGCATTTACTCCCACCAAGTTCACATCTAAATGCAGTATGATCGATTGATATAAGCGCCCACATCTCTGCTAAGGCTAAATTAGTCTAAGCAGGTCATTTCAGTCACCATTTGCTTCTGGTAGCATAGATTCTATTCCTTACTTCCTGTGGCTCACATTCTTGATAGTACAAGTTTCACAAGATTTCTACTTTCTCTGCTCTAAAAGTAGGAAAGTATAGATATAACATAGACAAAGTAGCAACATGGCTATTCGTTCTAAACTTCATGGAAACTTCACCTGAGAGAAAGGCCTGGGTCCTTACAGCATCTCATCTAATATGTCCCATTCCAGCCAGACCACAAATGTCTACATGCAAGAATTCCTCCTCATTATTCAATTTCTTGAACTGAGGAGGTGTACATTAAAAACATTATAAATGATTCTCATTTAATGATAAAGATGTCTACATGGAAAGATTAAATGTCTTTTCTTCTTTGTGCTTCAAGAAAATGGTCTATTCTCAAAAAAGTAGGAGGCTAAAGAGTGTGAAGGACATTAAGATTATAACAAAATAGCATAGAAAGGTGGGCAATGTAAAGAGAAGAAGAAAGAAGACAACACAGGTTTCAAAAAAAAGTTAAGCAATGTCAGAACTAAAGAAAATCCAATATAACACAGATTTTATGGATATCAGGCAGGGGAAAAATCAAAAAATTCCATGAAGAACAAAATTCCATGCAGACACCAATAAGAGTGATATATATCATTAGAAAAACAAGAAAAAAATATGGGCACAAAATAGAGCCCCCCAAAAAATGCTAGCCAAAAAAAATTCAAAAATAGTTAATTGAGAAAGAACCACTGTAGTTCCTTCAAACTCATGCAAAAGTTGGATATGTGGGCGTAGCTAGGACTAGGTACTCCAAAATCTATGACCATATTTAAATACTTTGGGGGTAGTTTGAGAATTCAGTGGATGAAACTAAGTATATCAAAGGATTCCCATCATTCAGGCTTTCAAATAGAATTGTTAATATATTCATCTTCATCTCAGAAATTAGATTTTCTTACCTGAAGAAAAATTGCTCTGACAGCTTGTGATTTATTGTTACTATTATCTATTTACTAGTACTTTTAAAAGGTAGTGTAGTGCCATGGATACAGAGCAGGAGATGGAGACAGGAACAGTTGGGTTGGAGTCTTGTTTCTAACATCTCTTGGATATGTGACCTGGGGCATGTCACTCAATCTTTTGGTACCTCTGGCAATTAAATAGCTAGAAGATATAGAATAGTACTTGAGGATCATTACTTGAGGATATTTCTCCCATATTCAATATTTATAACAATGACACAAGAGTGATGCTATGACTCACAAAGAATAATGGTACATATTGCTTTTTCACTGAAGGACTAATTTAGATGTGGTAATGTGATACTTTTGAAGACCTTTGAAAATATTTTCAAACTAGAACTACCAATGGAACGTTGTGTGTTTGTCTTTCTTTCTGGAAGAAGATCATTGCATAAAGATGAGGGAATGACTTGCATATGACTGATTTGAGTGAGGGAGGGCTGTGCAAGATCACCAGGCTCACTTTCTCCTTCAGAGACATCTGGGTTGAGAGGCCTGATATTCATCAGGATGACTGGAGAGGACCCAGGATGACCCAGGACCATTTTAGGATATGGTCTTGTCAAATTCTCACTTTGAGTGAGATACACCCATTCAATGAATAGGCCTCTTTAAGAAGTTACTCAAGAGACGGCCCCTCTTAACAAAAGAAAAAAAAAATAAATCAAACTGGGAGGGGAAGACCCTCAGGTTCTTGGGTAAAAGAGAAACAGGTAATACTTAGTAATGACATTCACTCTTTGCTAAGTGGGCGGGGATCTGGTGTCCAATCTCTTAGCTCCAGAGTCAATTGGCCATAAGACTTGTTTTTTGAGCAAGAAATGCAGCCAATAAATCCAAACGGAAAAGGAAGCTTTTGGCCATGGAGATGACCTTGCCCTGGTTAGAGCACCGCTGGAGTGGAGAGGAGAACAAAGGGTGGGAGGAGGAGAGGGGAGGGCAAGAAGTGGAGGATAGGGAAGAGGAAGGGAGGGGAGGGAAAGTGAGGGTGGAGGAGGGGAGGCTACTTACTCACATGTTATGTTTGTCCTTCCTTCTCGAAGAGGACCATGACATCTACATGATGACATGACTTGCGGTTGATTCTGATTTGAATGAAGGAAGGCTGTGCATGGTCACCAGCCTCACTTTCTCCTTCAGAGCCATCACGAATTGGATGTGCATGATCTTGAAATATATATATATATATATATATAATAACTATTAACAAATCAGGAAAATATTTGTTTTTTTTAAAACAATGTATATGAAAATTAGTGAACTGGCAATATATTTGGGGAATTGTGCTGACTTTTGCCTTTGTTTTGCTAGTGGAAGGTATTCAAGCAAAAAACAATGAATGAATAAATAAATCAGTAGGCAAGCACTAGAATCTCATCTAGATTCGAATCCCTATAAGTACAGATAATAGACTGCAAAAAAAAAAATTCAGTGATGAAACTTCAGGCTTACATTAATGCAATTTTCTATAAATGAACTAATTCTACTAATTCCATAATTCTTCCTACTTGCAAGGTAAGAGGTTTGACATTTTCCCATCAACTACTATTATCTATGATCTCAGAAAAGATTATTGCTATAGCTTCTTGAGCTATTGATACAATTATCAATTGTAAGTCTGTCCATTTTGCAGTAGCTACTACTGTGGGTCAATGATATCTAGTCTTTCATAAGAACTTTGGAAGGCTCTCAATGACAGAAAAGAGACTATGAAGCTTTATAAGCAGATGACACAGACTTTAAAAGGTAGACATATGGAATAGCAATCATGTATAAATGACCCAGCATGGGCTCTGTGGAACAAGGAGGAGATGAATTCTGCTCTTTTTCCAGTGAATGAAAGCATGTATATTGAAGTAGTGAGTTTTTACATTATTTGTTGTGTTTGTCCCTCATTCTTAAAGAGGACCATGACATCAAGATGATGACAAGACTCGCAGTTGACTGTGATTCGAGGGAGAGAGGACAGTGCAAGGTCACCAACCTCACTTTCTTCCTATGAGTCATATAGGTCCAGTGGCCTGTTTTCATCAGGATGACTGGAGATGGCTAAGAATGCAATGTGAGACCTTGGTCCTTTCAGGATAAGGTGTTATCAGATTCTCGCTTTGAGTGAAATACACCCATTCAATGACTAGCCTTTGCTAGGTAGTTACTCAAGGGATGGTCCCTTCAAAAAAATCAAACTTGGAGGGGAAGACCCTCAGTGTTCCTGGATAAAAGGGAACCAATTACTATCTAGTAGTTACATTCACTCTGTGATAGGTGAGTAGGGACTTGTTGTCCAGTCTATGAACTCCAAAGTGAATTGGGTTTAAGGTATGATTCTTGAACAAGAAATATAGCCAGGAAAACCAAAGGAAAAAAGGAAGTTTTTGGCGATGGAGTGCACCTTCCCTTAGGTAGAACATCAGAGGAGAAGACAGGGGAGGAAAGGAGAGGAGAAGAGGAGCTGCTATGCACTCACAGGTTGTGTTTGTCTTTCATTCTCAAAGAGAACCATGACATCAAGATCATGATAAGACTTGCAGTTGACATTGATTTGAGTGAGGGAGGGCTGTGCAAGATTACCAACCTAGATTGATTAGTGGTAGTTTGGATGAACATGAAAGTTAGATCTAGGTAACAGGGAGTGTGAAACAAACATTTATTACAACGAATATTTATTAAGTTCCTACTGTCTGCAAAGCACAGTGCTGGGTTCTGGAAAACATGATCTTTAGTTTATTTTAATTCCCTTCATAGAGTTCATAATTTCATAGGATAATAGAATGTAATGTACATGTTTCTAATACCGAATAATACAGATAAATGCGTTGAAGCATAAAAAAAAAAGTACTAAGTCATGTCTGAGGGAGAAAATCATTGCTGATTTATAATTACTGATACAAAACATAAAGTTGGCATTGCAAAAAGATGACATTTTCGGTCAATTTTAGAAAAGTATGAGAGATGCTTTAGTGGAACACAAGTTGACCTCAAAGTCAGGAAGACCTGGGTTTAAATCTTACCTCTACCATATACATGCTGACATCTCAGTTCTCTCAAATAGCTCTCTAAGACAATAAGTTGCAAAGAAAGTTGAGATAAACGTGGATAATTTCCTATATACACCCACAATACTTAATCCTTGGTTCACTCTCTGTCCCCTGAAATTCTCTCTATTTCAAGCTCAGTTATTCCTTTTGTAATGTCATAAATAAAATTTTATGCATTTGATAAGTTTCTGTGAATTACTACTAAAAAATGCTTCAAATAAAATTCAAGATAAAGTAGAGAGGGAACGATAAAGAAGTATTAAATATAAAGCTATTGTAAAAATATTTATTTAATAAAATAATAGTATATAAAAAGCTCTGCTTTAGAGGGTTAAAGAGAATTAAACTGGAAGAAATAGAGTATATGAAGGGTGGGATTTTCATGTACAGAAGGTATCATTAGCAAAGAACGAAGTCAACAGTATATAATGCATTTTCAGCAGTTCTACTTAGTAATGATTCAATTTAGCCAAGGAAAAAAATGTGCGAAGAGGGATACAAGGTGAGGGGTGTCCTGACATTCCATATAGAGGGTCAACACTGAAGGCATCGCACCTCTTGGCAAAGATATGGTTGTTGTTTGACGTTTCCTTCTTTATTGGAAACAACAAAATGAACACAACTGTTTTTTTTTTTTTTGGTGTGTTTGTTTAGAAAATAGAGGATAAGTGACTTGCCCAGGGTCACAAAGCTAGTAAGTGTCCGAGGCCAGATTTATCTTCAACACTTTCAGACTCCAGGACCTGTACTCTACCCACTTAGTCATCTATCTAACTGCCAATTAGGAAATAAAAACATCAAACATATGAAAAGTACAAACAATGTATGGAGGATTGCCCCTGGTTCCCCTGTAATATGTAATTGAGCAGTAGTTTTATGCATAAAGGTCTACCAAATATATATAGAAGGGACAGTTCTCAAAAAGAGTGTAACTGGTTACAGGAAGAGGGATGTAACAGTTGCACAAAGCAAGCGTTTTCTGGATGCTTCCATGATTGCTAACAGCAGTTTCAAAGCAAAAACAAAAACAAAACAAAACAAAAAAAAAAACAAACAAAAAAAAAAACAAATACATGGATGAATAAATTAAAGAATAAAGATGAGAATAAAGAAATAAAATTTGTTAAGTCATAGGCAATAACTAGAAAGAAATCTAAAGTAGACTATTTAGTTAAATTCTCTAATTTTGTAGATTTCAAAAAGCTTTAGAAAAGTGCCTTTCTAAGGACAGAATGAACTTGTGGTATATTTGAAAGAGTGCAATTTTGAATTGAAATTTGTGAGTTAGGATTTTGTCCTTACTACATCTGTGACATTTGGAAATACTCAGTTATTCTTGACCTTAGTTCCTTCACCTATAAAATAAGTCTTGGACATGATGGCCACTAAATTCTTTAACAGTTTTCAATCTATTATTCTGGGGCTTAATTTTAGAACCACATAAGAATTTGTGAATGTCTTCTTTAGAGTTCTTTCTTCTTCAGAATGCATTTTAGTGAAAATGTTATTTTTCCATAATTTTCTTGTTAAAATTGAATGTTTTGGAGTGTATTAGAAAAAAAACAAATGCAGCATATATCTACATCCCTATAAACCGTGTTTCTTTTTTAAAGGACACCTCATGCCTTTTTATACATAAATAAATTTTTGCTGAATAGTAATATTATTGCTTTTAAAATGATGGATTGTATATTAGTGAATGGACAAAGAAAAATGAAAGGACACACACAATCCATTCACTGATAGAAACTGTTTAGAGTTAAGTTAGGGTGAGTGATACTTTTTTTGAAGTGACAAGTCTTAAGCAAGGAAATAATGAACGATAAATGGGAACTAAATAGTGTGATATTTGTTTGTTTGTTTAAAATATTCCATTTGCATAGTATTGCGGTGTGTGTTATAAATTACACGCAAGGTAATGATTTTCAAAAACAAGGGAAATTTAAGTATTATAATGCAAGTTTTCTGTTTTTAATACATTGCTGGAGAATTTAGGACAATTTTAAGTCCCCATAGCAAAATAACTTTAGTATGTGTGTCCATAATTCTGATACTTTACCAGTAAATTATATAATCTCATATATTATATGCCAATATCTTTCAAAATGGTTTATAATATAGCTCTAGCTCACAATTAGAAATGTAATGAAGCATTTTATAGCAGATTCTTCTGCAATTATAGAAAGTCTTTTTAGCTTCTGTGGAGTCCAATGCAGCTTGAGTATATCAGTTGCAAGGACTTCATCTATGTACGATATAAGGGGCAGATGGAGATCAAACCATTTTCATTCCATTTTACTTTGAGAGCATTAAAAATGGGGAATATGTGGAGTTCAAAGTACTTGGGGATAAAAATGTTTCTTTAATATTACATCTCTCAGTAATATCACACATATCATATATGCTAGAATACCCCTGGTGATTGATTAAACTAGATGGAGGAAAGAAAGAATAAAAGAAGGAAGAGTTAGAACTATGGGAGAAGCCACGTAAAAAAATGAAAACAATTAAGCTTTTAAATGTTCTTTAAGAAAAATGGAAAACATAAAGTCTAATGATAATAGTATTTAGGAATAAATTTCTTAACGATTAGGAGATTACAATTATATTTCTAATTGTTCCAGTAAATTTTGAATAGGTGTTAACCTTGTTCTTAGATAATCAATTCTAAGAGGTAGAATCTGTGGTCCGCCTCAGTTAGTCTTCATAGCATCTGAAAGACCTACCTTAGAATAGTTCAAAGATAAAATAACATCAAGGTTCCCTTAACTGAAAACATATTAAGATATGTTAAAATACAAAAAATAGCTTTTACTAAAAGCCAAATATTCCTTTAATTTAGTAAAAATAAAAATGAAAACCAAACCATTAATGACAGGCTGCTTTTAGGGCCACAAGAAATTATTTTAGCACCTATTATGTGTCTGTCTGGAACTGTACTTTAAATTTTTTTTTTTACATATATTTTTGATTATCAGTCATTCATTTTCCATTTCTCTCACATTTTCCTCAAAAATGAGGGTTAGGGACTTCTTGTTAATAGTCATATACAAGAAAAGAATACCCAGATGTAGCTGAAACATGTCTGTCTCATTCCTCATTTTAAATTCATCACCTCTCTTTTGGGAAATGAGCAGCACCATGATATGTCTGGAATTGTGTTAGATAATTTCATGCGTTAGAAGTCCCAAGTCTGTCAAAGTTGCTTGTTTTGCAATGTTGCTGTTATTATGTGTTAGTGTGTGTACATGTGTGTGTATGTGTTTGTACTCCATTCACTCAACATTAGTTAATTTTATTCTTCTCAATATTCTCTAAAATCATCCCTGTTTTCTTATCTGCCAGAAGAATAGAATCTCATCAAATTTATATGCCATAAATTATTTGCCAAATTATGGAATCTGAAATTCTGAAATTGATGGAAACACTCTTAATTCCCAAATTGATTGGAATACCCATAATTTCCAGTTCTTTTCAAGTAAAATAAGAGAAATTTATGTAATTTATATTTGTAGTTCTTTAATAACTTTCACCTTTTAGTTGTATAGGTCTAGTGGTGATATGACTCAATTAAATATGTTAAATTTAGTGAGCAATTCACAATTCTATCAACAATGTAAATGAGCTTTAATTTTTAATAATTCCTTCAATATTTGTCATTTCCACTTCTTTTTGCTGTAAAGTAGAACACAGAGTTTATTAATTTGTATTTCCTTTGTTATTAATTATTTCAGAATTTTTCATATGCTTGTTCACAGGTTGGATTTCTTCCTTTGAAAAGTTAATTATGTTTTGATCATTTATCGATGGGAGAAAGTTCTTAGTCCTATGAATAATTTCCTCATCTGTTTTGCAAATTAGACAGTTAAGAGATAATTTTGATGCATGTTTGTTTTTCTTTTTCCTCCAGTTAATTGTTTCCTTTAAAATGATTTTTTTTTTTAATTCTACAGAAGCTTTTTTAAAAACTTTGTTTATTTAAAAATTTCCATTTTATCTTCTGTTTTCCTTTTGGTCATAAGCTTTTCATCAAAGATAGATGTGAAAGTTGATTTTCTTCTTTTCTCCTCTTGTTTATGGCATTAAATTTTTATATTTAGATCTTTATATATTATATTTAGATAATTGTAGATTTATGTTGTAAGCTGGTGGTATAAGCAATATTTTTCCCAACTGTTTTCCATTTTTTTCAACTTTTTTTTGGCAAATACTTCTTCTTACAGGAATTGTGGTTTGGGTTATTATTGAACATTAAGCTTTAAGGCTTTTCTCAATGTTGTATACTTAATATGGAAGTATAACAATGTCAGAATTCAAACTACACTCTTGCAATATAGCTTCAAATTCTAATACTGCTAGATTTCTTTGCTTGCCTTTATCCTCATATAATCCTTAAACTTTCTTGAATTTTGCACCTTCAGATTTATCTTGTTATTACTATTTTTAGCTCTATGAAGTAATTATTGGATAGTTACAGGTAAAGGTAATAATAATTAAATAAATTGATGAAGTGTTTTCATGTTTATTTTATGGGTTTGAGTATGAGCATGAGAACTTAAGATTCCTTAAAATTTATACAGCTAGTTATCTTTTTTTCTATAAAAAATGATTAGTACTTTTACTTATTTAATTCCTATTGGTAGCTACTGGATTTCACTGTATCTCTTCATGCTGAGATTTATTGCTAAGATGCAGAAATGCTAATGATTTATGTAAATTAATTTAAATCCTATTTTAGTTAAGTTATTTCATCAGTTATCTCAGTTGGCTCACTAGGATTCCTTGAAGTAGCTAGGTGGTTATATGGGTAATACTTTGGCCTAAAATAACGAAGACTTGATTTCAAAAAAGATGTCAAACACTTACTAGCTGTGGTCTAATCATTTCAACTGTCTATATCAGTTTCTTGAACTGTGAAGTGAGGGTAATAATAGCACTTAAATTCCAGGGCTGTTGTGAGATTCACATGAGATAACACTTGCAAAGAACTAAGTATGGTGCCTCACACATGGGAGTTGCTTATTAAGTATGTATCACCACCACACAATTATTGTCAAGGATTCCACCATTTAACCAGTCACCAAAGCTTGAAAACTAGGTGTCATTCTTCATTATTTGCCCGATTTTATCCCACCAAACGAAATCTGCTGTCATTTCCTGTTGATTTTACCTACAGAAGATATTAGCATATTGCCCTTCTCTCCTATCATTCTGACAAAACTCTGCTACAGGTCTTTATCACCTATGGCTGCACTATTGCAATGGCAACTAGTTGTTCATCCTTTTTCAAGTGTTTCTTCATGGTGTCTATGAAGTTTCTCTTTCTGAAGTACAGATCTTACTATGATAATTCTTTGCCACATACAGATCATTCATAACCTCCATTAGCTCACTATGACTTATAAAACTAAGTGTGAAAGCATCTGTCATTCAAAGTCCTTCACAAACTGTGCCACTTCTACCATTCCAGTAATTTTATATATTTATATAATTTTATGTAATATATAAATTACATATAATTTATATATTGCCACCTGCACTCTTCCATGTGACATTCAATGCAACAACATTGACCAACTATTTCTCACACACAATCCCTCTCCATCTCCAGACTCCCATGACAGGAGTTTTCTGATTTGTCATCTCTATTTCCTAATTTATCTGGCTTCCTTCAAGCTTCAGCTAAATTCCCATCTTCTGGAAGATGTTTTCCATGACCCCACTTAATTCTAATGACCTCCTTCTAATGGTCTCCAATTTATTTGCATTTATCCTGTTTAAACAGAGTAGATCATTTTTTCATGTGTTACCTTATCTGTTAGACTGTGAACTTCTTAAGGACAGAGTCTATGTTTTGCCTTTCTTTATATTCTACTACTATGCACACGATCACATAGCAAGCACATAATAAATTCTTCTTGACAGAGAGGTAGACAATATCTGTTAAGTGACAGTAATTTCCTTCTAAGTATTTATTTCCTAAAATACATTAAAAATATAAACGTAGACAAAAGTAAAATTAAATGCGAGCAAAAATAAGTAAGCAATGAGAATTTATAGAGTGTACATATTTTTCCTTGAGACTTAATGCTTTTAAAAAACTTTCCTGAATGTTAGGTGATTTCCTCCCTATATTACATAGCTACTTTATAGTTTACTTTCTGTTATTTTTGGAGAAATATCCTCTTTTTACTTCCATATATATATATATATATATATATATATATATATATATATATATATATATATATATTTGTTTGTTTAAAACTTTTTACTTAATTCTCACATTTAAAGTTTTAATTCACACTTGGTCAGCAAATGTTTTCCTTCAATCCTACGGATTTTCCAGTCATCATTACTTGGGGTCTTCCATTTGAATTGTCTTAAGAAAATTTTGAAGATCACCTGGTGAGATACAGTACTTTTTACTGAGGTCCTTCCTTGAACTGAACTGTCAAACATTCAAATTCTACTACAGAAAGTGCAGGTTCAATGGGTTGGCTACATTGTTCAAATGTCAAATATACATTTGCTTAAAGGAATTTTTTATGAAAACACTCATACAATGCAAGCACTCTCAAAGATGTCAGAAGAAGTGACATAAAGACACTTTCAAGGTCTTTCTGAAGAACTATTGTGAAACATGGAAGACACTGGTATAGTACTATCCAGCACAGAATGATTGCATCAGATAAAGTGTACTCTATTAGGAAAAAAGAACTACAGCAGCCCCAAAGAAATGTGATGTGCACAAATTTAAAGACAGCTACACTCTCAATACTCATAGCACCTATTTGTGCCTAAAAGACTTTTGTGGAGAACTCACAGAAGGTAAGTTTCCACGTGGAGGTCAGAAAGATGTGGTATAGGGACACATGCAAAATATTTCTGAAGAACTTTTAAATTGATAATGAAACATGGAATACACAGGCACAAGATTGCCCAGCATGGCATTCACATATCAAATTATTTGCTATTATCTGTGAGCAAAGTATAATTTTCAGTAGCTCAAAAGAAACATGAGATATGTAAATTTAGAGACATCTACACTCCAAAAGTTTCTACTGAATATTTTTGTTTGACATGTGATAGTGCCTTCCAAGCTCATATTGGTCTGATTATCCACAGTCCAACACACGCTATCTTGATCCCAATGTAGTGATATGATTTTGGTCCTCTTTGAGTTCAAAAAACAACAACCGATTATTTGATGTCCTTATGTAAAAATATTTTATATTTAAAATATTCTTAAAGCAATAATGCCAATATAATTTATATCAAGTGTGAAATCTTCCAGAAAAAATCATAACAGACTATTTTTCTATCCCGATATAAAGTCATCATTTTCACTCCTCAAAAATTATTATTAAAATTCATGTTCATGGATCTACTGAAAATGTACTTTAGAAAGATACTTAATCTCATAGAAAATTTATTCATAGATATCAAAATAGTTTCTACTATATATATATATATATACATATACATATATATGTATTTAAAATTTTAATGTGTATTCAAAAGGAATGCTGAGTAATTGCCTTGGACTAGAACTCAGAAGCTAAACGCAACTAATGGATGAACCAATAATTACCATTTTTTGTGGCTTTTTGTCCATTTGAGACACATAGGACTAAAGGTTATTAAGGTATCAGTTCTGTTATGTGTGTTTCCAAAAGAAATCGAATTATGATCACATATGCACACTCAAATGTATATAGAGAACGATTTTGTAATCAACAGTCTGAATGTACTTCTGCCAGAAGAAAATATGAGGGATTTGTTTCTTAAAATATTACCTATGGGTGGCTGAGCCAAATTGGAGAGTAAAAGAAGGGGCTTGCTTGAGCAAGTTATAAATGACCATAAATAAATTCTAAAAAATAACGTAGTGAAACAAGTCACCAGACCAAGACACCCTGGAAGGTTAACAGGAAATTTCTGTGATGCTGGGTTGGGGGGGAAGCACAGTTCCTCCTGGCCGTACCAGCATAGAGAGTGCCCAAGCAGACCTCAGGTGACTGAATCACTGGCAGCTCTGGTGTGTTCCAGACTTTTCAATCCACAAAGTTCAAAGACAGCATAGAGAGTCAGTGGGAAAATCTGTCAGAACTGGATGTAAGTGGAGCACGGACCCAGGTCAGCAGAGGTGTTGGCAGCAGCAGCAGTAGCAGCAGCATCTGTTTCTGGAGATCCCTGACCACAGATAGTGTGGGAATCAAGCAGCTGATCAGAGGGCTATTACTGGGATTTCTTTGCAGGTGGGGAGGCGGGATTCTCTTGCTTTGCCCTGTTTGGTTCTGGGTCGCAGTCCTGGATTGCAATCCTGGGGTAAGGAGGCATACTGGTGTGGTGGAGCTTGTGGTACAGTTAGAGGGATCCCTCTTCATAGTTGCAAGGCAGAAAAGAGTGCTTGTGTTCACTTACAGAAGAGAAAATAGGCCAGGAAAGGAGAAAACACCTCTTTTTTTGATGATATCACATTGAAAGAACAAAATATTTACTGGCCCCTAGAAGCTGCCCTGAAATCAGCTATATAAAATCAATGAAGCTTGGAACAGAACACTGCCTCTCAACCCATGGAAGCAGAGCTGTACCTTGACAACGTTTTACAAAGTCAAGCATTTCTCTGTGAAAAAGAGCAGACAGTATAAGAAAAAGAGCTCAGACTATAGAATCTTACTTTCATGACAAAGGAATTCAAAATATACAATCAGAAAATAACAACAAGGTCAAAGCTCCTATATCTAAAGCCTCCAAGTAAAAAATAATAATTGGTCACAAGCCAGGGAAGAGCTCAAAAAAGGATTATGAAAATCAAGCAAGAAACATAGAGCAAAAATTGGGAAGAAAAAGAGAGTGATGCAAGAAAATCATGAAAAGTGAATCAACAGTTTGTTAAAGGACATTAAAAACATAGAGAAGAAAATGACATCTTAAAAAATAGACAAACCAGATCCAAACAGCCAAGGAGAAGAATGCCTTAAAAGGCAGAAGTGGAGAAATGGGAAATGAGGTCCAAAAGCCCACTGAAGAAGATAAATCCTTAACAATTAGAATGGAGGGAATGGAAACTAATGCCTTTAGAAGAAACCAAGAAAGCATAAAACAGAACAAAAAATGAAAAAAAAAAAGAAGACATTTTTAAATATCTCATTGAAAAACCACTGAAGTGGAAAATAGATCTAAGTGAGGGAATTTAAAAATTTTTGGACTACCTGAAAGTAATGATCTAAAATTATCAAGGAAAACTGCTCTGATATTCTAGAAACAGAGAGCAAATTAGAAATTGAAAGAATCTACCAATTTTATCCTGATAGAGATCCCAAAAGGAAAACTCCTAGGAATATTGTAGCCAAATTCCAGAGTTCCCAGGTGAAGGAGAAAATATTGCAAACACCCAGAAACAATTCCAGTAATGCAGAATATATGTGAGTATGTATGTATATATGTATATACATATATAGAGATAGGCAGAAAGCACAGGTTGAATTAAATATGAAGGGATGATATCTAAAAAATAAAATTAAGGAGTGAGAAAGGAATATATTGGAGAAAGAGAAATGGAGAGATAGAATTGGGTAAGTTTTCTCATATAAAAGAGGCAAGTCAAAGCTTTTACATTGTAAGGGAAGAAGGAAGATTAGAGAGGTAATGAGTAAACCTTACTTTCATTGAATTTGGTCTTAGGGAAGGAATAACATACACACAAATGGGTATCTTACCTTACAGAAAAGTAGGGTGAAAGGGGATAACAGGGTAGGGAATGATAGAAGGGACAACAGATTGGAGGAGGAGGTAATCGAAAGCAAACACTTTTGAAAAGGAGTGGGCTCAAAGGAGAGAACAGAATAAATTGGGGTGAGATAGGATGGAGGAAAATATAATTCGCCTTTCACAACATGGCTGTTATGAAAGTTTTTTCATAACTACACACGTATTACCTACACTTAATTCTTTGCCTTCTCAAGAAGGGTGGTTGGAGAGGGGAAAAGGCAGAGAATTTGGAACTCAAAGTTTTAAAAACAAATGTTAAAAGATTGTGTTTTTTTGGTGAAATTGGGAAATAATATGTAAAAGCAATGGGATGTAAAAATCTATGTTGCCCTACAAGAAAGTGAGGAAGAAGGGCATAGGAGGGAAGAAATAGAGGGGTGGGCAGACTGGGGGAAATGTTAATAAAAATGTAACTTATCCTGGGCTGGGTGGGTAGGGGAGAGATGGGGAGAAAATTTGGAGCTCAACATCTTATGGAAGAGAAATCTAACTAAAATAAATCAATTAAAAATAACAAAATACCTGTTACAGTTATATTGGTGCTTCAGCACCTTGACTGTTAAAAAAATCTACAGTATATGGAATCAAGTATATATCACCAAAAAGTAAAACGTACGTTCAGAAAATTAGTGATTGTATTGGCAACGTTCATCTTCTCCCTTTTTATTTAATAGGCTCATTAGGTAACACGCTGTTATATCATGTAGTTGGCATCTGGTAAATTGTGTAACTGAATGAATCGTGCTCAAAAGTTAATGATGAATATCTAGCCAGCAGCTAAATTAATTTTGGACAATTCAATGAGAAAAATCACTCTAGGCATTAAATGTGTCTTTGGTTATATTTGCTTGTTACCTGGGTTGCCAAAAGTTTTAAATTAAGGATTAATTCAAGTAGAACCTTAGAGAATAGCATCTCTTTTAATTTCATTTGGTAGACATGATAATTTACTATTAAGAAATTCATTTGTATATTACTTTCTATATTCAAGGGAGAGGTTTATAAATGCCGAGACTTTTTTCATGCTTGCATGTATTCATAGATATGTATGCCTGTATATGTGTTCGTATATATGCATACATAGACAACGTATACAATTGTATGTATACAATCAATATGCAAGTATTCTTTGAAAGCCCATTCATCTCCTAGGTAATGAGTAAATACTAAAATTTTCATCCCTGCCCCTCTCATAAAGGATTTTGTAACTCCACCTACAAATGTTGATAATAATGGTATCTATTTACATAAACTTACATGCATATCTGTCTCTCTCTCTCTCCCCCCTCCCTCTTCTTCTCTACCTATCTATCTATATTAATGAAGGAAACAACCCTGAGTGATTATGACAATCAACAAACTTACAATTATTCAATGTACTCTCTTTTGTTGTCAGGTTCATTATAATAATACTTGGAAAAAATGATCAAGAATCAAGCAAAACATCCCTTAACATTTCAGCCCATATCTTTGTAGACAAGGTAGGGGAATATAAAATATATAAAATCTTGCTTTGACTTCATGAGTAAGACATTGTGTCAAGTGGAGTAGGATTCATGAAATTATATGGCGATGCATGTACATAAGAATCTAATTAAAATATTAGATTAGAAGAATGTTAGAATACTATTTTGATCCAAGTGATACATGGACTTAATTATATCCATAAAGTCAAATGGAATAATTATGGGGAGACTTAATAAGAATTTCCTGAGATTTCAGAAAATCTGAAGTATTTTTGAAGACTAATGGAAAAAGAAAAATCAATATTGCATTAATATGATAATACAGCTAACTCAGACAGAAGAAGGAAATGAATAGTGTTTTTGGAAGCAGTTCACAAAACCAGCACAGAAGTGTTATACTATAGAGATGAATACCTTCAATTCTCTCCATATGTGAAGAAACATTTTAAAATAAGAATAAGTCTTCAAATCTTGAAATAATTTATGCAATATCAAGCATGTAATTAAATACTTGCTATGTCTCAGGCACTTTACTAAGCACAGAAGATCAAGAAACAGCTTATAAATTCTTGCCTTGCCTTCAATGTAATGTCATTGTCTAAAAGGAAAGTGACAAGGAGAATTACTTACTTTTCTGATGAATAAAGAAAAAAATATTCTGTGAAAGCAGAAATCATGGTTGGGAGTAAGAAGACAAATATTTTTTTTAAATAATAAATAGGAAAAGCTATCTTAAGAGATCATTGTAGATGTATTTTTCCTCTACCTCTCCTAATTGTTTTTTCTAAATCCTCCTTGAGTTCTTTCATGGCCTGCAATCAATTCAAATTTGTCTCATAGATTTTAGATGTAGAGTCTTTCATTTAGTTACCTTCTGAGTGTGTGTTTTCATATTCCTTGTCACCATATTAACTTTCCAAGGTCAGAAATTTTTCTCTCCTTTACTTATTTTCCCAGTCCGTCACATGACTTTTAACTCTTTGCTAAAGTAGGACTCATTAATAGACCCATGTGACCTACTTGTGTCACATGGAACCCTGAGTCACCTGATTCTGTGTCACATGGAGCCTGTGATGGGAGGAGTTTGTTGAATGAGGTGAATAGAAAGAACAGCTAGAGCTGAGGGGAAATTGGTCAGAGCTAGGAAGGATGCAGGTAGGCAGGCAGTGGCTAGGGTGAGTGAAAGATATTGTTTATGATTTTGGTTATGGGGGGGGGTCTGCTTGTGATTTGTTTAATGGAGGTGGTTTTAGGGAAGCCTAGCAGGGGGAGGCTTGAGAATGATGTAGTTCTCTACATTGTTATTGTATATAAATTTTCGTGCGATGGATTTGGCTTTCTGATGTCTGTTTTGTTTCTGTCTTCCATGTGGAGAGTCTGTTATACTTCGTGATTCAGAATAACACCAGGATATTCATGGTCATCAAAGGCACTGTGAATATTACATTGGAGCTACACTTGTAGCAACCTATTTCTTCGTTCTAACCTTAACCCTAAATGCTCTCTTCTAAGGTGGTATGACCTAAGGAGAGGTGTTTACTACTCTCCTGACCTATGCTCTGGTCTGTGAGTGACTACAAGCACATTTTTCTGCCCTATGAAGGGGGTCTCTGCCCCACTGTGGCCACAAGTTCTGGTGTGCTGCTGCTCATCCTTGCCCTGGGACTGCCAAGGTTTGTGACCTAGATATGAGTATGGGCAAAGCAACAGATTCCTGCCTCAGAGCTAGCAAGGAGACCTCTGTAACCTCTTTCTGACCTGTGGTTCAACCTCTTTGCTATCTGTGGGCTGAGAGCTCTGGAATCAGATGATGTTCCTGGTGATTCAGTGGTTTCTAAGATCTGCTTCCAGTTTGTTGGGTCTGGGGCTATGCCAGTGCAGCCTTTACTGAACTGTGTTGCAATCTCACACAGGTGCAACAGACCTTTTCTGCAACCTCCTCAACTGTGTTAGGCTTGAAAATCATTTCATTCTATACTTTTTGTGGGTTCTACTGCCCTTGAATTTGTATAGAATCATTTTAAAGTACTTGAAAGGGTTTGGGGCAGAGCTGAGGTAAGTCCCTGCATTTACTCCACCAGATGTTCTTAAAGCATGATGTTCTGCTTATTTTCTTCACTTGGAAAATCTATTCATTGAGAATATTTTTGTCTTTACTGAAATCTGTCTCATCCACTCACAGCACATTAGAAGCTCATAAACTGGGTAAATTATCAAATGAAGAAGAGAGATATGGGGGAAGGAGAAAGAGAAATGCATAAACCTAAAAAAGCAAAGATTAGGAATAGATTCTCTTGAAAAGTACATGTTAATATATGTATATATGAAAGTATGTATATACCTGTCTACATGTCTTCCTGGGGTGGCTAGTAGTGGAGAAAAGAGAGAAAAAAAAGAAAAAAAAAGGAAAAAGTGTACAGAAGAAACCAAAAGAAAATCTATAAGGAAGAAAAGAAAAGATGAATAGTTTTCAGCATGACACACAGTCCTTAATAGGCTTTCTTGAAACGAAAAGTTGTTCATATCTATTCTGAATATAAGCTAAGCTCTGTTGTGGAAACACTGTTTTTTTTTTTCCTCTTAGTACTTTATATTTAAGTTTATATTTCTTTAATATTATGAATTTTTTAATATTTTTCTAAGAAAAAAACAAAGTAACCAAAAATATCTTTGCACCCAATTCATTCAAATTTCCAAAATTTTTCTTTAAAGGTATCATTTTCAGTTCTTTATAAAACATACTAGCTTCTGAGGCATTAGAATCAAAATGTGACCCTTCTACTTCCACAGAACTTAAGAACTTGTTATACTACATTGGTCTTCGAAGAGAATTGAATTTGTAGTCAGATAACCTCAGATCAAACAAAAGTCTTCTAATGTGTGCATTTTTATGGTGGTCAGAATATTTCAGTTCTCTGGTCATCATTTTCATAATTTCTAAAATGATTTAGATCTTAACATCCCTTATGTCTCTAAATCATTGAGTCTGTGAATATATATGATAAAATATAAAAATTCTCCATATACTTTTTCTGCTAATATCTAGGTTTTTTTTTTAATAATTTAGTTGGATTTCAGGCAAAGAATCATCACTTCCCATTTCACCGTTTTCCTTTTTTTGGCTGTTGTGTAAAAATATTTCACAAAATATTCCAATATATATATTCTTTGTAAAATTTCACAAATGTATTTGAAATCATTATTATTCATTATTGTAATCATTCTCCACTGTGGGAGAAAAAAGGAAAAGAAAGTAAATTTTGGTTTCTATTAACCAACTCATTTTCTAATTCATTTATTTAAACGTTTATTTACTTATTTTTATTTTTCAACATTCATTTCCACAAAATTTTGAGTTCCAAATTTTCTCCTTGTCTCTCCCCTTCCCCCCCGACAAAACCATGCATTCTGATTACCCCTACCACCAATCTGTTCTACCTTCTGAAATCCCTTCCTTCTTTTATCCCCATCTTCTCTCTTGTCTTGTATGGCAAGATAAATTTCTGTATCTCATTACCTGTATTTCTTATTTGCCAGTTGTATGCAAAAACAATTCTCAACATTTGTTCCTAAAACTTTGAGTTTCAACTTCTCTCTCTTCCTCCCTCCCCACCCATTCCCACTAAGAAGCCAAGCAATTCAATATAGACTAAATATGTGCAGTTTTGCAAAGGACTTCCATAATAGTCATGTTGTGTAAAACTAGCTGTATTTCCCTCCATCCTATCCTGCCTCCATGTAGTCTAGTCTCTCTATTGACCTTGTCCTTCCCCAAAAGTGTTTAGTTCTAATTGCTCCCTCCTCCCATTTGCCCACACTTCCATCATCCCCTCCACCCTTTGTCCCCTACTTTCCTGTAGTGTAAGATAAATTTTCAAACCAAATTGAGTGTGGATGTTATTCTCTCCTTAAGTCAAATGTGAGGAAGGTAAGCTTCATTTTTCTCTCTCATATCCCCCCTTTTTCCCTCCTTTGAGAAAGCTTTTTTGTGCCTCTTCTTTGAGAGATAATTTAACCCATTCATATCTCCCATTCTCCTACAAATATTTTCCTCTCTCACTCCTTAATTTTATTTTATTATTTTTTTAAATGTGATCCCTTCCTATTCAACTCACCCTGTGCCATCTGTATATCTATATCTATCTATCTATCTATCTATCTATCTATCTATCTATCTATCTATCTATCTATCTATCTATCTATCTATCATCTATCTATCTATCTATAATATATATTTATATATACTTATACATGTATATGTTCCACATTTTCTTCTATTTTTTCAAATTTTTGGTTTTGTTTACTAACTGCTTGGTTTAACTCATAGTCATTCGTTTCCCTGACTTCAATTCTCTCTTTCAATAAATTGATTTGTTTAGTGAGTTTTTGAACCTTCTCCTGCATTTGACTAATTCTGATTTTTAAAAGCTCCTTCCCCTCATTGGCTTTTTGGATCTCTTTTTCCAATTGAGTTAGCCTCTTTTTAAAACTGTTATTTTCCTAAGCATGTTTTTGATTCTCCTTTAGTAAACTGCTAACTTGTTTTTTAAGGTCTTCTATTGCCTGAGCCCAGAATAAGTTCCCTTTGGAGGCCCTGAAGGCAGGGGCCTTGACTTCCTCTAACACTATGCCTTATTCTTCCTCATCCAAAGGATGGGGGGATGCACCTGTTCCCCAAGAAAGTAAACTTCTATGGTCTTTTATTTTTTCCCTTTTTTGGGCATTTTCCCAGCCAGTTACTTGACTTCTGAGTTTCCTCTCCACAACCGCCTCCCCTCCAGTTCTGCCACGCCAGCACTGGGGGCTGAGATTCAGGTGAGCTACTCCACATCCTCAGGGGCTTTAGGTGGGGGCAGGGCTGCTATTCATTGTGAGATTAAGATCAGTCTCTCAGGACAAGGCAGGGCCACCACACAGGGCTCAGTGCCCTCAGGGAGTTTACCATGAGACCTTCAGCAATGGATGCGGGCTACTGCCTGCTTTGGGAGCCCCTGTCTATTCCTGCCTCCACTGCTGCCACCTGAGGAGGCCTGAGTTATGAAGACACCCTGCTCCCTTCTCAGACACCCGAACAAACCCTCTAGCTGACCTTTAGCACCTGTGAGTTGAGGGATCTGCGATGCCACTGGAGATTCTGTCTCTGAGCCTGCTATGATTTGCTCCTCTCAATGTTGTGTGGCCAAGACTGGACTGGGCTCTGCTCAGAGAACTGTGTGACAGACCCTTCCCTTCGGTATTTCAGGTCATTCTGGTCTAAAAATCTCCACTCCTTTTTTCTGTGGCTTCTTCTGCTCTAGAATTTGTTGGGAGTTCTTCTTTATAAATATTTTACGGACTGTGGGGTAAGAGCTAGTGTATGTGTGTCTTTCTATTCCACCATCTTGGCTTCACCCCCTCATGATTTTCTTACATTGCTCTCATTTCTTTTCCCAGTTTTTCCTCCACATCTCTTACTTGATTTTCAAAATCCTATTTGAGTTCTTCCATGGCCTGAGACCATTGCATATTCATTTTAGAAGCTTCTGATGGTAATCATTGTTTTTCCTCATCTGAAGGGATGGGAGAATATACCTCTTCACCAAGAAAGCGACCTCTTATGTTTTATTTTTCCCCTTTTTTAGGTATTATCCTGGGCAGTTACTTGACTTTTGAGTGCTTTTTCAAGAGGGGCATGTACTCTGGGGATCTGTTAGTACTCAGTTCCTGCAAGGTGGCACAATGAAGGGAGCGGAGTTTACTCCTCTTCTGTCCTGTGCTGTGGTCTGGGAGCTAGAAAAGCTTTTGTCTCCATTATCTGCAAGTAGAATTCCCTTTTCACAGCCTCCACCAGCTCCATCAGGCCACCCATCACTCTTTCTCACCCCTGTGCCTCCACGAGGGCCTGAGACACAAATCAGTGGCTCAATTCCCCCAGGTGATTTAGGCCCAGGGCTCCAACAATGGATGTTGTTGCTGCCGTCACTGCAGCTGCAGTCTCCTTGGGCCAGGGTAACAGGAGGACCCTGAACCCTGAACCCTACTCAATCAGATGAAAAAGTGTTCTCACTGGCCTTTGAAGCCCTTTGGCATTTATATGTTGAGGGATCTGGGGACCAAGGCTGCTCCTGGGGATTCTGCCTTCGAGACCTGTTCCAGTCCTATTCATTCTGGTGCTGAGTACCAAAGGCTGGATTGGGATCCATTGGCTGTGCTGTACTTCGGGCTCTAATAGACCTTACCTGCTGGCCTTCCAGCCTACCTTGGACCAGAAATCTCTTTCACTCTGTCATTTTATAGCTTCTGCTGCTATAGAATTTGTTTAGAATCATTTTTACAGGTATTTTACAGGCTTTGGGGGAAACTCTAGCGTATATGTGTCTTTCTACGCCACCATCTTGGCTCTGTCTTCCTAGCCAAATCCCTTTTGAGACTGCTTTAAATCATTTAAAATTCTTTAGGAAATATTTACTATTTGATGTTTTTTAAACATTTATTCATTTTCAACTTTTCAAATTCATAATTGTAATGGTATAATTTGGATTACAATTGTACTCACAATTTTTAAAATGAGGATAATGTTTGCATTGTCTATGTCATCATAGTATAATGGGAAAAGTGTTCTGTAAATCTTAAAATGTTCTCAAACGTAACTGATAGTAACTAAAATTAAGACGCCAAAATCATTATCATATATGAATGGCATAAAAACATAACAGTGTGATAGGAGTGGTAGAGGAGGGAAGAGGAAGCTGTGTCTTTAAAGACAAAATGATATTAAATATGAAACCTTTTCTTTGATAAGCATGTGAACCTTGGTGGCTCACAGGTTCTTCAGGCCTCACTTTCACAAAATGTAAAGTTAGAATCTAAGACTATCTATCAAAAATCCCTAAGAGCTTTGAAAATCAAAAATAGAAATAGAAATAGATACTTCCTTCACATTTAAAATTTCTGCTTAAGATAACATGGTGCTTAAAAGTGTGATCTAAAATCAACCATCTTTTCCACTATAAATTCAGGAGAAGATAAACATCTGCTCTGTCATCTTAATTCAATGAAAATCTAGTATTATTTTCTTGGATGTGTCTGTAGTTATTCTTTTGTCTTCAATATACCTGTTTCACAGCAGTCAATGATTCAGCTTGGTTAATCTGTCACGGTTCATCCAGGAAAATTGGTTTGAAAGATGGATTGATATGCAGAAATAAAATGTTGCATACTGTAAGGGGCGCTGACCACCATGTCATCTGGGACGCCACACTGAGGGACATCAGGAAAACTGAGTCCAGTGCAGGGAAGGGTGAACAAGATGGCACTGGAAGGGACAGCCACACCCCTGGTTTGTTTTGTTACTATAGTTCCAGCTTGTGTTCATTACTATAGTTTCGGGTTTGTTTGTGTGTCTTACCATGGTTCACTGGGCTGGCTGGCAGAGACTATATAATCAGAATGCTTGCTTGAATAAATCAGAGTTGCTTCATGACCTGCTCTCCTACCTCATTCTTTTACTCGCGAGCTCCACAGGAGGACGAGTAGCCTGCTGGTCAGGCATAAAACTTGTTCCTCTCAGTATGCTATGCTGTCACCATAGCAACTTGGCATCCAAACTGGGGCCACAAGCAGGGGGAAGGAGCAGGAAACTCAACCAAGGGAGTTAGGTCCCTCAAGAAACTCAGCCGAGGGAGTCAGGTCCCTCAGGAACCCCAGCTGAGGGAATCAGGACCCTCAGTAACCCCCCGAGTGAGTCAGGCTCTCCAGAAGCCTAGACGGTCAGGGCTCATAGAGTACAGTGTACAGGAGCTATCAGGACAGGGTCCAAAGCGGATACCTGAGTGTGACAGGAAACCGTAGCCTGTTTGCCTCACTGAGTACCTCCAGGAGCGGATCAGAGAAGCGAACGCAGGAGAAGACGTGCACATTCAGCTCGAGTGAGACGAGGTGTAACTGTGAGTAAAATTGAAATGGGACAAAGCTCACAAAAGTTGAGTCAGGGTCAGTACACATTGTATCTATATAACATGCTGAAGAATGTGTTCATAGAGGAAGATGGTGGCAAGGCAGTGCAAATGGGAACATTCATCACATCCTCACAGACAGCCCTGTCAGAGTCAGAGAGTAGTACAAGGGACAATAGCCCAGAAAGGCAGCCAGCACCCATATATCCAAACTTAGAAGAGAGATGGAAGAACAGACAGATGGTGCAGGATTTGCAGGATAGTGTTAAAGAGCTAACTGATAAATTGAGAAA
The DNA here is from genome assembly GCF_028372415.1 of Notamacropus eugenii. Lineage (NCBI taxonomy): Eukaryota > Metazoa > Chordata > Mammalia > Diprotodontia > Macropodidae > Notamacropus > Notamacropus eugenii. Next base: position 245,636,523 of record NC_092877.1, on the reverse strand, counting down.
CTTACTGAGGAAAGAAAAAAGACACCTCAGAGATAAAGCTTTGAAACTCCCAGGTGGAAAGGAGGAGACTAGGAGCCACTGGACTTTGTTCCATAGTTTCCCTCACTTCCACTTGCAGTTTCACAACTTTTTCTTTCAAAAACATTTTTAAGGAGTGGCCACAGATGCAAAATTTTCTTGAGTAAAAGTTAGAACCATCAAGATTTTTATTTTACTCTATAATCCAGAAATGGTGTTAGAGAAAGCAATTTGTAATCTGAATTTTGTTGAAACTAAAAGATGTTCGAAAAGTTGTGTAAAGTCAGTTATGTTGTTTAGAAAACCAGGTATTTTCACCTTTGCCTGTTGAAAAAGTTACAGCCAAAAAGCTGCTGCTTTAATGCTAAGCCTGAAATTGTTAATTGATTACTATGTGTGGAAAGAAATGAATGGAGTAATAATTTATTTAGACTGGTTCTGCCCATTCACAACAGTCCTCCTGTGTATTTGCGGTTGGCAGACTTAGGATCCATGCCAATTCCTTTTATTTTGTAAAACTGCCAAGGCTCCTTTCATGTGGACAAGGTCATCAGTCCTAAGAAAATTGTTTGGCTTGTATAATTCATAAATAATGAATGTGACTTGCTCAAAAGTTGTGACAATTGGCTTTTATATCAGGACAAGTTTTAAATTTGAGAAAGAAGGATCTGAAATGAAATCTCTTATGTATGTGAGTCCTGCTAATCTTCATTGCTTATGGCAACTCCATGGGAATACAAATAACTGTATTTGGCTTTAAGTTGGGATTAGTGAAATTTGCTGGTTAAGGTAAAAGCATTTGGGACCATAAATAATTTTGTTTAAGTTTGAATTTGGGTATAGTTGTCTGCATTAAATCAATATCTGAAAGAATATGCCAGAAGTTACTCAGAGAGACTGTGTTCCTTCATCCTGTAGTGTTACCAGGTGAAATTTGTATCTGGACAGGAAACACCAAGGGGACAATTCTAGTCTCAATCTAGGATAGCTTCCTCCTGGTCAGTTTCCCCACTGTGTCCTTTTATAAAGGCATGTTTCCCACCTGACTGTTCCTGAGTCTGGCTATAATACAGATACTGCATGACTGGAAAATTTCACTCCTATCTGAGTTCAAACAGAGTCAAAGATGTTTTATATCTAGAAATTCTTTAATACCTAAGAATCTGGTTTGTTATCATCTATTCATTTGTGAGAAGATTTATGGTACTTTGCAGAGTACTTGCATAGTGGCTAAATAAAACTTCTTTTCCATAAGGTCTGTCTCCTTAGATACCTGAGTTTCAGGTATCCAGGGCTTGTGGATGGTCGGTTGGTTCCCCCCCCACACCCCTTACCAGCTACCAGCTTTCTTTGCGAAAGTGCTGTGGGCTGTAGCTGAAACTTGAAAGGTACCCAAAAGTTACTCAAATCTCCCCTCTTTTCTAAAGCCACATGAGCAATTAAGTTGGATTCTCTGGGTTAGGGTCTGTAAGTTGCCTCCCTCCACCAGGTGGAGAGACGTCCCTTTCTCAAGAATTGTAATATCACCTATCATCCTCTGAATCGTCAAGTTCCTCATACTGGTTAAAGACCTAACCCCTCCAATGTTGGGACCCTGTGAGGCAGCGTCAGCTCTACGTCCAGTCTCAGCAGGAAGCAGTTTCAGAAGCCGAGACCTTCATCCCTTATCCCAAAATATGTTGGGTCCCATCTGCTTAAGAGGGGACAGGGTGGGGTGCTTGAGTACAAGTACTTAGGCCCCAGAATTCAGGCCAGGTAGAAAGGATGAATAGGACCCTGAAGGAGCATATTGCTAAGCTTAAAGTTGAAACTGGCGAGACCAAAGGTGAGATGCTTTCTTTGTGGACAAATAGGACATTACAAGAGGTGTTGTAGAAACAACTAAGAGGAGAGAAAGAGATTTCAGGGTCAGGGAAATAGACCAACTTTTAGTAGGAGACCAACCACACCGTGCCCAAAATGTAGAAAGTACGCTTCACACTGGAGAGTCAATTAAGGACGTGTGTAGTCATATGCTTCAATATTTTGCCACCCATGGCACCCCACAACTATTAAAGACAGACAATGGCCCAGCATACACTGCTTCAGCCTTCCAAAAATTTCTTTCAGAATTCGGAATCTGTCATGTGACTGGGATCCCCTATAACCCCACAGGACAAGCCATAGTAGAACATGCGAACCACACCATAAAACAATATGTCCAAAAACAAAAAGGCAGAGTTTCGGGACCCAGGTCCACTGCACACAATCGCAGGTCCATGGCACACAATCAATTTTTGGAAATTGGCACTGGCACTATACGCATTTAATTTTTTAATCAATTGAAGTTAGCACTTTACATGAAATGGCCAGCTGAGACTGACTGCTAGAACACATACCATAATAACTTGGGGCAAGGGTTATGCTTGTATCTTTACAGGAGACAAGGAGATCTGGGTACCAGTGAAAAGACTACGGATCATACAGCACCAGGAAGAAATCACAGGGATTCTGCCAGAGAAAGAAGAAGAAACTACAACACCTGAGCCATGAAATCAGTCAGCTGCATCTTACTGCTTCTAACAGTGAGCCAGGCCAAGGACCAGCATTGGACCTCTGGGCATTAGTAGACATTTCAACTTTACAGGACTGGTGAAGGGCTATCCTTGGTGTTTGTACAATTAATGTATCAGTGGGATTTAGGGAACAATTGAGGATGGATCACGAATTCTATCAGGCCATTCTAATGTTAAAAAAATGATATAATAGCTATTGGAGATGAACTGCAGGCCGTAGAAACACAATTGGCTTTAAGATGTGATTACAGCTATCGTCATTTTTGCATGATGAACAAATTGTACAATGATACAGAAGTAAATTGGGAAGAAATAAGAGCTCAGTTGCATGGGTTAACACTCGCCAAAGTTTCAAGTGAAATGAAACTGTTGGAAAAATTGGAATTGGATATAAATACTCAAGGGACAAAAAAGTTAATACCCGAAAATTTTGTTTCAGACATGATGCAACTTTTTGGTCATTCCACCTCATTGTTTAAATGGCTAGGTCCATTGTTGTCAGGAGGTATTGCTATCTTGATTGTTAGATGTCTTATACCAGCATGTCTCAAATGTACCCTATGAACTGTAAAAGATACAGTGTGGATGCTTACTGAAAATCAGTTCAAGCTGAGAGATGTACAAACCTGTGAAGGTCATCGGGTCTAAAACAAAAAGGGGGAGTTGTAAGGGGTGCTGACCGCCACATCATCTGGGACATCACACTGACGGACATCAGGAAAACTGAGTTCCAGTGCAGGGAAGGGTGAACAAGATGGTGCTGGAAGGGACAGCCACACCCCTGGTTTGTTTTGTTACTATAGTTCCAGCTTGTGTTCATTACTATAGTTTCGGGTTTGTTTGTGTGTGTTACCATGGTTCACTGGCCTGGCTGGCAGAGACTATATAATCAGAATGCTTGCTTGAATAAATCAGAGTTGCTTCATGACCCGCTCTCCCACCTCATTCTTTTACTCGCGAGCTCCACAGGAGGACGAGCAGCCTGCTGGTCAGGCATAAGACTTGTTCCTCTCGGTATGCTATGCCGTCACCATAGCAGCATTCTAAGACTTCATGGTTAATCATCTCTGATACTAAATTTACAATGTGGCCCTAAGTGACACAAATAAAGTCATTCTTTTCCCCTGTTTAGCTAATTATTTTGCTATTTTTTTTTTGTTTACGTTTGTTTCCTAATCCTCTTTCTATCCTACAAGTCAAAACCTTATACCTATGAATTTTAAAAAGAAGAGTAAAGGTGAGAAAAGTACCAAAAAACTAACACAATAGTAAAAAAAGGAAGAACATTATTTTAAGTATTCTTCATCAAATTCAGTCTTCTATATCTTCAAAGAAAAGGGGTGTCTTTTCATATTTATCGTTTTAGCTATTTTGACTATAAAAGAGACTGATTATTTTGTTGTTCTTTTTCTGTTTGCATTAGTTTAGCCATATTAGTCATTACAATTCTGTACCTATTTATCTATGGTTTTACTAAATGGGCTGATTTCACTTTACATTGTCTGTATACATGTGAACTTGTATTCAAAAATTATTTTTTTTGTTTTTGGCCCACATTAAATAGTTATTGATTTCTAAAGTAAAAAAAAAAAAAAAAATAGGCTTTTACCCCCTACCTCCTCATAAATATGTACACACAAAAGATCATCAGATAGAGACAACCTGACTGTATCTCAGCTCAGATGCCCTTTGCTTACACAGGGTTGGCCCCCTGTCTGCTGTGGAGGCAAGTCTCCTTGACTATTCAAGGCACTTGATCTTTTACTGCTTCATGTCTCCTTGTACTCTTTATGCTGTCCATGACAGTGATAAAGAGACTGAACTAGATTTGAGTTAGCCTCACAACTAAGTCCATACTTGGCACTCTCACCCTAACTGTGTGCAGAGTTCTTGCAAACCAACACCTTACATAGCTCTGTGCTTCCCTCTGCACCTAGGACATCTGAACTAATTATTTTTAAACTTTTGGCACAGAAGAAACATGAGGGCTATGAATTAAAGCCACAACAATACTGGGAAAATTCAGTCATGACACATGCAGAAGGAAAAGGGGAGACTGCACTAGTATCTCAAAACCAGAACGAGATTTCCATGCATTTATGGGGACAGGGTGCAGGAAAGAAAATATCTGGATTCAAGATTTTACAGGATCCCTATACATTCAAAAGAGGAGGCTGTGCCAAGTGTCTGCACTCATGCTTATCATGAGCATGATACAGTTCACCCGCCAGGAGCTTGATACAGGCCACAACTAGAATATCTGGATCCCACTTCAGGTCTCGAACATGGAGAGTACTTTTGAATGAATGCAGCAAAGGAGTTTATTTTTTTTTAAAGGGTGTATGGTGATGCCCATGAGAAGGGCTAGGTAAAAGTATGCTTCAGGTGAGGAGAACAACATAATCCCAATACTCAGTTCCTTTACTCCTCAAATTGGCTGCCCTTCAATTTGCTGACACTGCTGACAAATGATCAGTCATCAATGATAGGCAGCCAGAATGCAGTGTTGGAACATGCACTGGCAAAGGTCATGAACTTGGGATTGAACTGGAAACAGGAAACTGGACCAGTATGTTTCCCACCCAGCACAGTCACCTTTATGCCACTTTCTCAATTCCACACGTGAATCTTACCATCATCAGAGCCAATCATAACAAATTGAGAATCTGGAGTGAAAGAGGCTTCCAATGTGACAGCTTTGATGTTGTTATACCTCCCAAATGTATGCATTACTGCTCCCTTAAATGTATTAATCAGGCAGATGAAACTGCCATTGGTAGATATAAGACTGAGTTTGCCATCGTTGGTGAACTTTAAGCCAGTCCACTCAGAGTTCCTGTCATACTATACCACACAAATCACCCCTTATCAATGAAATGAAGATCATAAAGTTTAACCATTTCAAAATTGATGCCAGCAGCAAAAATAAACCCTTCTGGGTCAAAAGAAAAAACAGGTTTTCCTTGAAGATGAATTAGACCCTGGCAATTAGGAGACTGAAGATTCCAGAGTCGAATGGTTTTATCCAAGGACCCAGAGATAAACGTGTCATCTGTTGGTGACATGGAGAAAGCTACTACCCTCTTATTATGCCCTGGGAAGTACCAGATGTATTTGTTGTCATGCAAGGACAGGGAATTGATTGTATCATCTATTTTGTTAGAACTATATACTACAGTGTTTTCTGCATGTGTGTTTCTAATTAGATCCACTCCACACTTCTTACTGTACAGTGTTCTCTTTGGTTTGCCCTCCTGACTGTCATACGGGATGATGAAATTGCAGTCCTGCTCCAGATGATTGTCTCGCCATTGGGGCTGAAGTCGAAGCAGTTGATCTTGTTCGAGTTCTCCCGGAAAACCTTGGCCACGTGGAAGTTCCACATTATGATGTTCGTCAGCTTCATGGCACCTGAACCAAGACCTGGCAAGGAGGAGGCTGGGGAGGACTCAAAGGCGAGAAGTCTGAGGAAGCAGCGAAAGAGGCAGCAGGAAGGAGAGAAGGAGGCAGCTAAGACTGGGGGAGGCTGGTGCAGGACCCCCAGGAGAAGTGAGGCAATGTCCAAGGAGACGTGGCAGCTGGGTCCCTGTCCCCCTCCTTGTCTCCTACCTTGTCGTCCTTGTCATAGAGCCTAGGCCTGGGCCACAAAGCCCCTTCTCACTGATTCCTCAGGGCAAACTGGAGAAGCTCCAGCTCATTGTGTTCTCCATTTTGGGGCCAGAGGCAGAAGCAGGGGTGGGGAACCACCGCCTCCAGTGTAGTGCCATATTCAACAATTCTTAAGGAACAGTTCTATTTCATTCAGTTGATCAATTAGCTTGTATTTGTTAAGAGCCTACTATCTGCCAGTTACTGGTGTAAGCAATGGGAATAATACGAAAAGCAAAAGAGAGCACCTGCTGTCAAAGAACTCAGAGTATAATGTGGAGATAACATGCAACTAACAACAACCAAAGGTATATTAAGAATATAATGGAGACAATGACTAAAGGAGAGACCACACTGACAATCAGGAAAGACTTTTTGTAAAAAGTGAGATATTAGGTGAGATTTGAAACAGAGCTAATCAACGAAGGAATTTAAGAGGCAGAGAAAATAGGTAACAGCAATCAAGGAATAGAGGGCAGTGAATGAAATTATTTGGAGTCAGAAGAAAAAATGTGCTTTTTAAAAATGTTATTTAAATAATTTATTTATTTTTCAGTTTTCAACATTCAAATCAATAAGTTTCAAGTTTTCTTCCCCTCTCTCCCTCAGTCTTCCCTCTCCAAAATGGCATGCAATCTGATTTGGAATCTAAACATACATTCCTTTTACACACATTTTCATGCTAATTATATTGTACAGGAGAATTATAATAAATGGGAGAAAACATGAGAAATAAAACAAAATAAAAGAAAAAAAGAGTCTGCAATCCAAATTCATAGTTCTGTTTTCCGGATGTGGATGGCATTTTCTATCATGATTCGTCTGGAAAAGTATTGGGTCTTTGCATTACTGAGAAGGGCTAAGCTTATTAAAATTAGTCCTCCAGTACTCCGGCTGTTACTGTGTACAATGTTCTCCTGATTCTGCTCACTTTACTCATCATCAATTGAAGTAAATCTTCAAAAGGTATTTCTGAAGTCTACTTGTTCATCATTTCTTATAGCTCAAAAATATTCCATTACCATTCATATACCATAACTTGTCCAATCATTACCCAATTGATGGGTATCCCCTCAATTTCCAGTTCTTGGCCACCACAAAAAGAACTGCTATAAATATTTTTGTGCATATGGATCCATTTCCCATGTTTTTGATTACTTTGGGATACAGCCCTAGAAGGTATATTTCTGAGTCAAAGGGTATGCACATTTTTATAGATCTCTGGGCCTAGTTCCAAACTGCTCCCCAGAATGGTTGCATCAGCTCACATCTCCATCAACCATTTATCAATCGGCCCTTTATCAATTGGAGAATGACTTGTATTCTTATAAATTTGATCCAGTTCTGTGTACGTTTTACAGAAAAGACTGATATCAGAAACACTAGCTATAAAAATGCTTTTTTAAGACTGAATTTTTTTTAGTTTTATTTTTTAACATTCATTTCTACAAAAATTTGACTTTGAACTTTTCTCATCATCTTCCCCACCCCCCACCCTGAGATGGCGTGCATTCTGATTAACCCTTTCCCAAATCTGGCTTCACTTTTATCATCACCCCTCTTATCCTCTTCTTCTTTACTTTCTTGAAGGGAAAGATAGATCTCTCTCCCTCATTGCCTGTAAATCTTTTTTTTCCCCCAGTTACAGGTAAAAACAATTTTTGATATTTGTTTTGAAACTTTTAAGTTCCAAATTCTCTCCCTTCTTCCCTCCCCATCCACCCCCATTGTCAAAGCAAACAATTCAATATAGGTTACATATGTGTAGTCATATCTCCATATTTGTCATACTGTTAAAGACTCTATCCTATACCAGCCCTCAAAATATTTTATTTTCTCTTTTGACCCTGTCCCTTTTCTAAACACTTTGCTTTTGACTACCTCATCCTTCAATCTGGCCTCCCTTCTGTCATCTCCCCATCTTATCCCCTTTCACCCCTACTTACATGTAGGGTAAGATACCCAATTAAGTATGTATATTATTCACTCTTTATGCCAGATGCAATGAGAGTAAGGTTCACTTTTTCCTTATCACCTCACCCCTTTCCCCTCCATTGTAAAACCTTTTTCTTGATTGTTGTCTGCGAGATAATTTACCCAGTCTTATCTCTCCATTTCTCGTACTCCCAATACCTTCCTCTCTCATCTTTTTTTTTAGTTATCCTCCCTTCATATATAACTCATCCTGTGCTATCTATCTACCTACCTACCTATCTATCTGTCTACTCTATTTCCTCCAACTAAATTAATACTGAAAATGGTCTCATGAGTTACAAATACTATCTTGACATGTAGTAATGTAAACATTTCAACTTTAATAAGCCTCTTATGATTCCTCCTTCCCACTTACCTTTACAGGTTTCTCTTGACTCTTGTTTTTGAAAGTCAATTTATCTTTGATATTCTGGTCTTTTCACCAAGAATGCTTGGAAGTCCTCTATTTCAGGAGTAGATAAGTGGAATATGTTAGGTACACAAGACACAGAAGCCAATGATTATAACAGCCCAGGACCCAGCTTCTGGGATAGGAGTTCACTACTTAACAAATACTGCAGGGAATACTAGAAAACAGTGTGGGACAAACTGGGCACAGATCAATGCCTGACACCATATACCACAATGAAGTCCAAATGCATACAGGATCTAGATATAAGCGCTGATATTATAAACAAATTAGGGAAGTAAAGAATAATTTGTTAGTAAGATATATTGAGGATGGAGGAATTTATGACCAAATAGCAGGTAAAGAGCTTTATGAAATGCAAAATGGATAATTTTGATTACATTAAATTGTAAAGTAGACTTAGCTACTGCTGGATGCCCATCCACACTGGTGTCTCCCAATACCCCTGTCTGTGCTAAGGCATACCTAGTGTCCTGGTGTTGATACTTGCTGACTCCACTCCTCTGGGGCTCAGGATCTCCTGATGGTCAACTGACTTGGGGCTTGCTGGATGCCTTTGTCCTGTCCTGATTCCCATCAGCCACAGCAAGAGGGACCCTTCTTAGTGATCTTCTGAATTAAAGACTCTTGTAACCCTCTGCTGGCTCCACTGTTCCAGGATTTATCCTAGGGAAATATTCTCTGGGTTTTTCAAGGTCAATAAAGAGTAATGAAACCAGTTTAAGCTTACTCCACCATCTTGGCTCAGGGAAGTTCATTTTCAAACATTTAGTCTGTTGGCTGATAGCCCCAGAAGTAGCTGCTGCTACTGTCACAGGCACTGCACTTCTCTCTCACTCATGTCCCACACATCCCTTCCTAAGTTGAGAGGTCTGAGAATTCTCACTGCCAGTGGTGATCCATTCTGCCAGGATCACCTCCCATTCTGCTCTGGTTGGAAATCTGTCACATTCCATCGCCTAGTGAATTTTAGCACTCTGAAATTTGTGAGATTCATTTTCAGATTTATCTGAAGGAATTTCTGAGAGCTCAAGTGAGTCCTTACTTTCACTCTGAGATTTTGGCTTGGCCGTCAAAAATATTTTATATACAGCAAATTTCACTGGACCAAATAATACATGAATGAGGCGTACAGTATCAGAAAACTGAAAGGGAAAATAGGGATTAAGCTGGGACATTATTTATAAGTCAAATGTTTATATTTATGTATAGAGGCCATAGGTGAACATGGATTCAGTAAGGCTTGTACTAACCAATTCTTACACTAGTAATATAAGTTTAGTTCATGCAAAAGTTTTTCAATTGGATGTTATCAACTTATAATTTTATTATTTTTAATTCTTCTAATTTGTTTAGAATACGCACCATAGTTATAGATGCAAAGAAAGCTAGACATGGATTTCTTTTTTCTTTTTTAACATTTGTCATTAAGTTGACGAATCTGTTTTAAGTTTATTGTAGCATGTTTTAATTTAGTATTTATTTAAAACTATTTTTTCTAGACTGCTTTTTGGTTTCCGTAACATGCCTTCACAAATTAAGAGGTTTTGTTTTCTTTTTTTCCAAAGTAACATATTTATGTTTAACCAATGATTATAATTAAAATATTAGAACAAATAAAATATCTCTTATTTCCCTTCGTTTATTCTGTTACCTTCATTTTCCTTTATGGTTTAGCCAGTATTAAGTCATCTTCCTGTTAGTACTTTATGATAAAACTTGAGGTTTAAAAGTTACACGTATTTTTTATTTCCTTCAAAATCATAGACTTAGGGATATGTTATCTTTAGGCTATCTATTGAAAGCCATTCATTTTACAAGTGAAGAAATGTGCCCAGGGAAGCTAAGTGATATGTCTTAGTTACACAGCTTGTAACTGTAAGATTTGAAGTTAGGTCATCTTACTTGATAACCAATGCCCTTTCTGCTATGTCATAACCCCTATTTTCAGATTATTTCCACTGATATTCAAGAACTTCTGTTTAAATCAGTTATTATTTTATTCCATTTTTATTTTATTACAATTATTTTATTTGTTTGCAGTGCTCTACAATCACTTCCACACATCTTAGATTTCTGCCTGACCTACTCTCCTTTCTCCCTACCTTACCACTCCCTCCCTGATATGACATACAGTTTTGTATAGTTCTACACATATATTCCTATTAAATATATTTTTACCTTAGTCATGTTGCGTAGAAGAATTAAAATGAATGGGAGAAATCATAATAAAACTAAAACATAATACAAAAGCAAATAATGTGCTTCATTCTGTGATTGAATTGCATACTTCTTCCCTGGATGTGAAAGATATTTTGCCTTAAGACACCACTGGGAGTTATTTAAGTTCTTATATTGTAATGAATTAGTAAGTCTACCAGAAAAATTGCTCGCACTCTGTGGTTGTTGCTGTGTACAAAGTTCTCCTGGTTCTGCTCCTTTTCCTGAGCATCAGGTCACATAAGTCCTTCCAGGCCTCTCTGAAGTCTTCCTGTTCATCATTTTTTATAGAACGATGGTATTCCATTACAGTCATATACCAGAATTTATTCAGTCATTTCCCAATTGATGGGCATCCCCTTGATTTCCAGTTTTTTGGCCACCACAAGGTGAGCTGCTGTAAATAATTTTGTCCATGCAGGACCATTTCCCATTTTCAAGACTTTTTGGGGATACAGTCATTGAAGCAGTGTTGCTGGGTCAAAGGGTAAGCACATTTTTGTAGCCCTTTGGGCATAGTTACAAATTTCTCTCCAGAATGGTTGGATCAGCTCACAACTCCACCAATAATGAATTAGTTTTCCAACTCTCCCATATCTTCTCCAACATTTATCATCTTCCAGTTTTGTCATGTTAGCCAATCTGATAAGTGTGATGTGGTATCTCTAATGAGTAGTGATTTAGAGCTTTTTTTTTCATATGACTATAGAGAGCTTTAATTTATTCCTCAGAAAACTTCCTGTTCATATCCTTTGACCATTTAACAATTGGGGAATGACTTGCATTCTTATACATCTGACTCAGTTCTCCATATATTTTAGAAATGAGGCTTTTATAATAGAAACCACTGCAAAAATTGTTTCCCCGTTTTCTGCTTCCCTCCTAATCTTGGTTTCACAGGGTTTGGTTGTGCAAAAACTTTTCAGTTTAATGTAATCAGAATTATCCATTTTGCACTGCACAGTGCTTTCTTTCTCTTGTTTAGTCAACTATTCTTCCTTTCTCCATAAATCTGATAAATACTCCATTCCTCCCTCCACTAATTTGTTTGTAATATGAATCTTTATTCCTAGGTTATGTCCCCATTTGGACTTTGTCTTACATACAGTATCAGGCATTAATCTATGCCTAGTTTCCACCACATTGTTATCCGATTTACCCAGAAATTTTTGTGGAACAGTGAGGTCTTATCCCAGAAGCTGTTATGCTCAGGTTTATGAAACAGTAGATTGCTCTATTCATTGACTACTGTGTCTTGAGCACCTAACCGATTCCACTGGTTCTTCTGTTTCTTAGCCAGTATCAAGTGGCTTTGATAATTGCTACTTTATAATACAATTTGAGATCTGGTAGTTTTAGGTCACCTTCCCTAACATTTGTTTTGGTAACCATTCTGGAGAGCAATTTGGAATATGCCTGAAGGGCTACAAAAAGCTACACACACTTTGACCTAGCAATACTGCTTATATGTCTATATCCCAAAGAGATGACAAAAAATGGGAAAGTGTACCACATGTACAAAAATATTTATAGCAGCTCTCTTTGTGGTGGCCAAAATCCAGAAAGCAAGAGGATGCCCATCAATTGGGGAATGGCTGAATAAACTGTGGTATATTAATGTAATGGAACACTATTTTGCTATAAGAAATGGTGAACAGGAAGACTTCAGAGAGGCCTGGAAAGACTTACAGGAACTGATGCTCAGTGAAAAGAACAGCACCACAATACTTTGTACACAGCAACAATCACACTGTGTGAGGAATTTTTCTGGTAGACTTAGTACTTCATTGCAATACAAGGACTTAAATAATTCCCCATGGTCTCTTAAGGCAACATGCCTTCCACATCCAAGGATAGAACTATGGAATTCACTCAGAGAATGAAAACAGATCATTTTCTTTTGTATTATGTTTTCGTTTGCTTTATGATTTCTCCAATTCTTTTTAATTTTTCTATGCAACATGAGTAAGGTGAAAACGGATTTAATAGGAATGTATGTGGAGAACTTATATAAAACTGTATACAGTCTCAGGGAGGGAGCGAGGAGGTAGGAGGGAAGGAGGTAAGAGAAGAGAATAATCTTAGATATGTAGAAGTGATTGGAGAACAGTGAAAAGGAATAAAATAATTTTTAAAAGAAGAACTAATCTATTAAATTGTGTCTTAAATTTCATCAGCATATAGAAATAACTTTGCTTCCTTAAAGGATAACATAAAGTTTGACAGATCTTTCCAGACTAGAAACATTTTGATCACTGGGTTGGTAAAGTGTTGATTTGTTGTAAGATCCAGAAGAGTCTCATTCATCAAAAGGCTGGCCACAACAATCCATTGAATGAAATCTATAGATTGAGAAAGTACCCTAATCATGAGCACATATGTTTGTTTTTGAACCAAATAATGCTTGCATTATATATTTCACAAAGCACTTGTCAGGATTAAATATATTTTTAAAGTGTTTTCCAGCTAAAGATCATTTTATTTTTCACGGTCATGATCTGTGCTCTGTTTAGAAAGAAAAATATCTAGTCAATCCATCCAGTACTTAATTTGGGAAGACAGGTCCATAGGGCTAGCATTATATTTTAGCAGTAGAAGCAAACTCAGAGGTTATTTAAGTAAATACTCATGTTTGATAAATATGGAAACTGACTCCACGGAAAGTTGAGCAATTATCAGATGTCACAAAATTAGTAAACACCATAGGAGGAATTTGAAGTCACATTCTTTGATTCCAGTGACTGTTATTTCAAAGGTGACTTTAAGTAACAGAGAGTTGATAGAGGAATATAGAGGTTAAGTTTCTAACACAATGATCACCTACCTGTGAGAATTTGTATTTAAACCTAGATCTTTGGAGCTCCAAGAAAAAGACAGAACAAATTATGTTACAATTCATTTTCATTATTCTAATCAATCATTGTAAAGATCAATTTAAAATCGATGTACATATAATTCAAGTACATATTCTTTTTAAAACTTCATGATGACAATCTATGACCGGAGTCAGCTTAGACATTAACAACATACTTAATTGTTATTTATTTCACTATGGCACATACAATAGTGTTAACTATTTTTGGAACACTATATCTTCTTTTATACTTCAGTTATCATTCAAGCCAACTGTATTAAATCAATCTTCATTCTGCTTTAAAGGATCATATTGTCTGAGGAGTTAGTGATCCCATGAAGCATCATGACCCAGTCTCTACTACCCTGGGTTGGTGAAAATCTCCTACAGAAATGTATAAGGTCATATTGAGCTGGATGGCAGTTTCCAAAAGAGCATAATAAAACCTCTCATCTCTGAAGTCACGCTGCCCTCAGAGAGACAAGTGGAAGATGCTATTTAATCATATTTCAAGTGGAACCTCAGTATTTACTGAAGGGGTTGGAACTGACTATATGATTATCAAACAACTGACACATAGATTGATTTATGCTGGTCAGGAGCCAGACTGTTATTTTGCTGCTTTATCCTTAAGGTTATTTAAGGAACTTTTGGTGTGACCAAAATTCTGTGCACACCTTCTGTGGATAAATTTTAATTTGTCTTAAAATGGAGCATTGCTTACTTTCTGAATATCTTTTTTCCTTTTGCTATTAGCCATCTTGCATGAGTAGCATTTCCCCCTGCTCCAGGCTCCTATCAGGGTCTGTGTTTTTGCTAGACTAATTCATTTTATGTTCCCTGAGAACTGGGCTCTTAATTAAGTGGCCTATTTAACTTTTTAATTTCTCTGTTTGGCAGAAGGGTGGTAAATTTCTGTCCTTCTTCCCCATACTTTTGTCTTAGTGTACTGATGGCTGTTGTAGTTTGCACCTGGGTTTTCACTAGATGAAGTTGTTTGGTTTTTGTCTTTGCTTTCATTTTATCACATCCTAAATAGCAACAAACTTAATGTTCCTCTACGCAAAGAAATTCTGTATAATCCCGGATTATAGCAAAGGGGATAATTCTTTGAGATTTCTTTTCCCCTGCATATCAAAAGGAGCAATTTTTTTTCAAATTGTCACAAGAGATTTGAAGTAGAAATCTTTAAGCTCTTATCCATTTAAAAAATTTAATGCTATGCATACAACTACATAAATATTCTAGGCACTTATTGAAATTAATTTTTAACTACATATTAAAATGTTCTTAGGAATAAAAATGTGATATCTGTTTTGGAAAATATCAGTTTAAAGGTCTTGTATCAAAACGTAGAAAAATTAACTTATTACACGCTTACTGAAGGGGAAGCACTAGTCCTGAGGCAGATCTATATCTGACCCATATCACCTGAATGAGCATGGGGAAATCAATTAATCTTGTTTTTTCTTGATTTTTTTGCTTTTGTAATTAATGTACTTTTAGTTTTCAACATTCACTTCCACAAGATTTTGAGTTCCAAATTTTCTCCCCATCTCTCCCCTCCCCCTACCCAAGGCAGCATGAATTCTGATTACCCCTTTCCTCATTCTGCCCTCTCTTCTATGACTCCACCCCTTCTCTTTTCCCCTTTCCCTCTATTTTCTTGTAGAGCAAGATAGATTTCTATACCCCATAAGCCTGTAAGTCTTATTTTCCAGTTGCTTGAAAAAACAATTTTTAACAATCATTTTTAAAATCTATCTTAACCTACAGGAAAGAATTGGGGAGGATGTTAGGGGGAGGGATGGTACAAAGGAGAGCAAATTTTGGGAGCAGAGGGTATTCAGAAATATGCGCTTTTGAGGAGGGAAAACATGAAAAGAAAGAATAGAATAAATGGGGGCAGGTTAGAACGTAGGAAAATATAGTTTGTCTTTCACAATATGACAGCTATGGAAATGTTATGCTTGACTACACATATATAACCTATATCGAATGGCTAACTTTCTGAACAGGGGTGGGTGGGGAGGGAGGAAGAGGGAGAATTTGAAGCTCAAAGTTTTAAAAAAGAAGGTAATTCATGTCAAACTTGTCTCTTCAATGATAAATCAGATAAGGGAAAAGACCGGTATTTTATACTGATATATACCCTGCTATGCTATTCTAGGCACAGAAAATTTGACTTTCTGAGTATTTTTTTAAAATATACATTCATTTTACAAGGAATGTCTCACATTTATAAGGACCATTTTGTATCTGAGCAGCAACAAAGCACCATGATTGCAGCTGTATACTGGATATATGCTGATTTAAGTCTCTTCTTAGAGTAGTCATAGTTTTCTTGTTTAAAGCAATGATAATTCCATGCTTTATGTCCCCTGAAATGAAAAATGTGTTAAAGTGACTCTCTTCCTGATCTCACATAGTTTGATTTTTGTCATTTCATTTTTCTACACATTGTCAATTGTTCAGTTGAAATTAATCTTAATTCCACTTTGTGACTTATAAAAATTCATATGAGGAGGAGTATTTTTAGGATTAAGTTAACTTTGTAAGACAAAGAAAAACTGTGCTTCTCTGTATTTCCTTACACTGTCCATAAGACAAAATATTAAGCCAATAGCTATTCAAATATTTGGCATAATGAAAATATAAAAAAAACTTTAATCCCATGACAGAGAGAAACTTGGAGTAGATCTGATGGGAAAGGGAGAGGCAAACAAAGGAGAAGAAGCACATAGCTTGATCAGCAAATTTGAAATATTAGGTTTTTATTCAGTACACAAGAAAGATAGACTGAAGGCAGGGCGACCAAATAACAAAGTAACAAATGAATGCAAGTGTGAAATAATGCAATGTTTAGCATAATGAAGATTTCAGATGTTAGCCACTAAGCAAACTGTTTTGTGAAATTTTAAATTGAAGAAAAACATAGGTAAAGATAGGGTTAGAGGTGTTCTCAAGAAGTCGTGCTTCTTTTCCTTCCTTTGCTCTGAATCATGTGCCTTCTCCCCCTTCTGATAGGATATACTACATCAAGAAACTGAAGGAAGCTTTTAATATAGGGGGAAAATATTTCTAGGAACACTTATGTAAGTCCCTGCAACTAATCCCTGGAGAATTAAAATGACTTTCCCAAAGTCATATATGTTGGAAGTATCAAGTAATAGTAGAGCAGGATTCAAACAGAGATATTCTGAATTCAATTACAGATATGGTCCAACATATCACATTGTCTCCCCAATTTCATACTACATGCCATTATAATTAAAAACCTTTGGAGAAACGAGTCCCGCCCTCCGCTATTTGAATGTGGGAAATAGTTATTTTGGGATGACTATTCTTTTTTTTTTCTCAGTTATTTTTGACTTTTTCCTAATTTCAGTCTAGTCTTCATGTCCAGACTTTGGTTTCTGGGCCTGAAGAAAGTTTGATAATGTAAAAGAGGAAACTGTAGAGTGTAACACAAAGTGCGTAGGATGAATATACTGATATATTCCCAGAAAGGAAAGGTTACAATGCTCTGTCTCTCTATGTACCAAGTCTTGTCTTTTCTACTATTATATTTCTTTAGCATATCCAGAAATGTTTAGGAACCATATTACATTGGCTCTCTAGAAGTGATTATTAAAATTTTCATATGAGTATACTTCACAAATCAACAAATGCTACAAGTTAGAGCTTGATTTATTGGTATTGATTGTCTAGAATTAAAAAAGTGATGGAACAAATGTTAATAATATAAATTAAACTTTAAAATATGTTGCATGTATATTTTTGAGTAAATCTTTGTAGGTCCTTCCTATATTTCCAATTTTTTAATACTTTATTCCAATAAATATACTATATGGTTGATTCAGTAATAGCTACCTTCTTGCTACCCTTTAGACACAACTCAATTAATTATTTTTCTTTATAGAGAATGGGGTGGTGGGTTGGGGGAGGCAACTGAGGTTCAATGACATGCCTAAAGTCACACAGCTAGTAAGTGCCCTAAGGTATATTTGAACTCAGGCCCTCCTGACACCAGGGCCAATGCTGCATCCACTTTGTCACCTTCTTGCCACAAACCATAATTTTTCAAGGACCAATCCTAACCCCTTAAATTTTCATCCTCCTCACTTTGCCGGTCTGACTTCTCTGACTTTCTTTAAGAGATATTCCACATTATCTTATTTTCTTATTCCTTCCCTCTGGGAATAACATTTTTCTTCTTACTTTCTGCATTTCAGTTACTCAAAGAATCTATTAAGCTCTCCTTATGGGCTGGCACTAAGCTAAGTTATAAGAGTGAAACAAATGTAAAATATAGTGTTTGCTCCCCTAAGCTCACAGTCTAATGGGTGAAGAAAAAATCCAAACAACTGCTTACACATACAACATTCTGTATGCAAGATTTGTAGAAATAATCAACAAAGGAAAGGCTTCCTGCAGAAAGTGAGAATTTATCCTTATTTTGAAGGAGGTAGAGCGGAGATGAGTAGGAAGAGAAGAGAAGGGAGACAGAGGTGAGAAGGAAGAACTTTCTGGGGATGGAATACATGCAGCAAAAATTCTAAGAACTAAGAAATCGTTGGGGAGGGGCCAAAATGTTGGAGTAGAAGGATTCACCTCTAGAAACTCTCCACCCAAAGCTCATAAAATACCTGTAAAAATAGCTCTAAATAAGTTCTTGAGCAGCAGAAGCCACAAAACGACAGAGTGAAAGAGACTTCAGCTAAGGCAGCCTGGAAGACAGACAGGAAGGATCTATCACACTGGGTGCAGAGTGGAGCGCAGACCAGCTTTTGTCATAGGAATAGCATCCATAGCAAGCATAGGAATGGAACAGCAACTAGATGTTCCAGATTCCTTAACTCACAAACACCAAAGACAGTTTCAAAGGTCACGGAGAAAGATCTTGCACCTGGGTGAGAAGGAAATGCAGTGGTCTAGCCCCAATCCCAGGCAACAGGAGTTTCTATTGTTGGAGCCCTGGCTTAAAGACCCTGGGGGAATCACGTAGCTGATCTGAATCTCAACATTGATTGGTGGCCCTGGGGTGAGGAGAAGTACTGGCTGGTGTGATGGAGCTGGTGGAAGCTCTGGAGACGGAATTGTGCTCACAGACCAGAGTGCAGGCCAGGAGAGGAGTAAACATATCTCCCTTGATTGTGCCACCTTGGAGGAGCTGAGAACTTAAACATCCCCATAGTATACCCTCCTCTTGTTAAAAGAACTCAAGAGTCAAGTAACTGGCTAGGAAAATGCCCCCAAAATGAAAAAAGAATAAGACAATAGAAGGTTAGTTTCTTGGTGAGTAGGTATTTTTTTTCCATCCTTTTGAAGAAAGAAAAGCAATGCAGTGAAGGCTTCTGCATCCAAAACCTCAAAAATAAATATACAATGCTCTCAGGCCATGGAAGAGCTCAAAAAGGATTTTGAAAATCAAGTAAGAGAGGTGGAGGAAATATTGGGATGAGAAATGAGAGTGATGCAAGAAAATCATGAAAAGTGAGTCAACAACTTGCTAAAGGAGACCCCCCAAAATGGTAAAGAAATGAACACCTTTAAAAACAGATTTACTCAAATGGCATGAGAGGCCCAAAAAGCCAATGAGAATAAGAACACTTTAAAGAACAGATTTTCCCAAATGGAAAAGGAGATTTAAAATGGAAAGCAGTTCTTTAAAAATTTGAATGGAGCAGATGGAAGCAAAAGACTTCATGAGAAAACAAGAAATTACAAAATAAAACCAATAGCATGAAAAAACAAAAGACAATTTGAAATATTGTAAAAACAAGTTATCTGGAAAAATAGATCCAAGAGAGATAATTTAAATATTATGGGGCTACCTGAAAGTGATAATCAACAAAAGAGCCTAAACAACATGTTTCATGAAAATATCAAGAAAAACTGCCCTGATATTGTAGAACCAGAAGGTAAAATAAATATTGCAAGATTTCACCAATCACCTCCCAAAAGATACTGAAAAAAGGAACTCCTGGGAATACTGTAGCCAAATTCCATAATTCCCAGTTAAAGGAGAAAATATGGCAAGCAACCAGAAAGAAACAATTAGAGTATTGTTGAAATACAATCAGGATAACACAGAATGTGGCAGCTTCCACATTAATAGATCAAAGGGCTTGGAATATGTTATTCCAGAACTCAAAGGAACTAGGATTGAAACCAAGAATCACCTACCCAGCATAACAGAGAAAAATGGTTATTCCATGAAATAGAAGGCTTTCAAGCATTCTTGATGAAAATACAAGAGCTGAATAGAAAATTTGACTTTCAAACGCATGAATCAAGAGAAGCATGAAAAGGTAAACAAGAAAGAGAAATCATATGGGACTTACTAAAGCTGGACTGTTTACATCCTACATGTTAAGGTAATATTTGTTATTCTTGAAAGTTTTTTCAGTATTTGAGTAGTTGGAGGAATTATACATACATATACACAGAGACACACAGATGCACACACACACACGCATATAGAGAAAGAGGGCACAGGGTGAGTTCAGTTGGAAGAAATGATATGTTAAAAATGAAATTAAGGGGTGAGAGAGGAGTATATTGGAAGGAGAAAAGGAGAAATGGAATAGGGGAAATTATCTCTCCTAAAAAGGCAAGGAAAAGCTTATTAAATGGAGGGGAAAAGGGGGAGGTGAGAGAGAAAAAGTGAAGCTTAATCTCATCACATTTGACTTAAGGAAGGAATAGCATACACACTCAATTTTGGTATAAAAATCTATCTTACACTACAGGAAAGTAGGGGAGAAGGGGAGAAGTGGGGTGTGGAGGCATGAGAGAAGAGAGGGCAAATGAGAGGAGAAGGGAAATTAGAAGTAAACACTTTTGGGGAGGGGTAAGGTCAAAAGGGAGTATAGAATAAATGTGGGGGACAGGATAGGTTGGAAGGAAATATAGTTAGTTTTTCACAACATGACTGCTATGGTGTTCTTTAGAAAAACTACACGTATATAGCCTATATTGAATTGCTAGTCTTCTCAGTGTGGATGGGTGGGGAGGCAGGAAGGGAGAAAAGTTAGAACTCAAAATTTTAGGAACAAATGATGAGAAGTATTTTTGCATGTAACTGGAAAATAAGAAATACATGAAATGGGGTATAGAAATCTAACTTGCCCTACAAGAACAGAAAGAAAATGGGGATAAGGGAAGGGAGGAGATTGATAGAAGGGAAGGTATTTTTCAGGAAGGGGTAATAATAATGCACGGTGTTTTGGGGTGAGGTGAGGGGACAGATGGGGAGAAGGTTTGAAACTCAAAATTTTGTGGAAATGAATGTTGAAAACTAAAAATTAATAAATAAATGGCAAAAAAAAAATGGGAAAAAATGTCCTAGAACTAAGACATGGAGCATCTTGTTTGAGGAACACAAATGAAGACAGTGTGGCTGGATTACAGAGATTTTTTTTGTTATTTTGGGATTGGAGAGGATGTAGGAGGAGGGTACATTGTAACAATACTTGAAAGGGAGAATTATTGAATGCTAAATAGAAGATATTTTACTTTATTCTTAGTGGTATTAAAGTCAGTAGAGATTTTGAGTATGGTAGTGTTATGGTTGAATCTCCTCTTAGGAAAATGAATGGTTTCCTAGCTGAGTTAAGAATGGACTTGAGTGGAAGGAGACTTATGGCAGGAAGACCAAACAGCATGCTAGTGAAGTAGTTCAGGATTGAAATAAATGTCTGCACTGAAGTAGTAGAAATATCACAGATAATGTGGCATATTCAAGAGAAGTTGTAAATGTGAAATGGACAGGAGTTAGGCACAATTTAGGGTATGAGAGGGGAGAAATAGTGGGAAATTGTAGATAACAAGTAGGTTATGTACCTTGAAGACTGGGACAAGAAGTATAGGCACCTGGATGGGAATAGGGAAGTTTGCAAGTGAAGAAAATTTTCGGGTTAAGATAATTAGCTAAATTTTAGACATGTTTGTTTTAAGAAGTTTACAGCACAACCAATTTGTACTCATAATGACTAGTATGAATTCAGCTTAGTTTTGGTTCATTTTCTCATTTTGGTTCATTGGATAGGGACCAATGAAAGGACTATTTTGGAGGGGGGTGTTATATGTTGGTATCATTTGGGGATAAAAAAAAAATAATCAAATGTTGCCCTAACACTATTTAGAAACCATAGTCCAAGGGTCACAGTGAGGTGCTGCTGAGCAGTAGGTATGGATTGAATGAAATTCAAAGCAAGAGAGATAATTGATGTTGCTGGGGCAGGACCTGGGAATGGCGATGGAGAACAAGTAGTATCCAACTGCCCCACTTGGACCAGTGAATAAAGTGAATGAGTGAAGCTGAATATAGTGTTAGAAGAAGTGACCAAGGATTCAGTGACATTAGGAGGTCTCAGTAAAAGTCAGAATATAGAAGCAATGGAAATGCAAAAGATTTAATATGAAAGCATTTGTTACCTATCAAACAAGCAATCCATAGAGCACAGTGGAAGAGGTGAACAGCATCTGGTTGGATATTTGTTGGTGAGTAAATTGTGGGGGTGGGAGTAAGGAATGAGGTAATAGAAAATGGGGAATGTAATTTGAATAATGACAGAGATAGCTATAAATCTTTCTATATCTTGTAAATAGATAAGTGTTTGAAGGTTGTGTCCCTAATTAGAATGAAAAAGTTTTAAGCCAGGGACCATTTTCTCCCTATTTTTATATTTCCACAGTGTTCCATAGTGCCTAATTTCTTGATTTAATTTGATTTCCCACTTGAAACACTCATTAACTTGCTTCTATTGGTGTGTGTGTGTGTGTGTGTGTGAGAGAGAGAGAGAGAGAGAGAGAGAGAGAGAGAGAGAGAGAGAGAGAGAGAGAGAGAGAGAGAGGAATAGTATCAAGATCACTTTGTTCCTTCGACTGTGATATCTCTTCAGGTGCCAGAACAATTAAGAAGTGGCTTCTGAAGGGGGATTTGATATTTGATTTTATTTGTCAGTATCTGGGCACAGCCACGGCTGAAGGAGACCAAGGAGACATATAATATCCTCCCCCAGTAAAAGTCTTCTCTTAACATACTTCATTTGACCATAGCTTGGCCAGGCTTCATTTTTTATTTCTTCCTTATATGTACATGAGTAATTATTCACCTATACTTATTTTTATTCTTGTAACAGAAATCTGAGATCATAGATAATTCTCTATCATGAGATAGTTTATTTTTGTAATAAGGATATGTACATCTGACTTAAAGGATTTTTCCCCTTTATGAAGCGCTGCTCTTAGTTCTCATGGACATGATGGTATTATCTGAAATACAGTAATTACTTTTTGAACAGACATATTCAATCTACATATATGCATGTATATAACAACAGTGCTTATATACTCTGACTAAATACATCTCAGAATTGTTTTCGTCAATGACAAAATTAAATGGAGAATGATACCTGAATATCATCATTTAACCACAATGACAAAGTTATTTATGAAATGTGTGTGCGTGTGCATGTGTGTGTGTCTGTGTGTCTGTGTGTGTATAATAATGGACTTGGACCTATATATTTTTTTCAGTCTGGGGAGTCCCCAGTGATGAAACTCCTTCCACCAATCAGTATCTGCTCTGAATATTCTAATATTAGAGAATTGTCTGGGACGTGGAAAGGTTGTTAAGTAAGCTGGCCAAGGTAACAGAGCCAGCAAGTGTCAGAGGTAGCATTGAACCCAGACCTTCCTTACTCTGATGTTGTCTCTCTAAATATTATAGCATGATGCCTTACAAATGTGATTTTGAAGCAATAAGATAAGACGGAGTAAGGAAAAAATAGTCATGAAAGGAGATTTTATAGAATTTTTTTTTAATGAGTAAGAAGTATAAATGGCATGACACAAATGTAGAAGCAAAGAATTATTTTCATGTTGCCAATATTCTTCTACAACAAACAAACAAATAAATGCATGAATGAATAAGTAAATAAACAAGTTCAGAACTTGCCTGTAGCAAGTTTTTGTGCTTTTTTTAAATAAACAAGTGAATTATTTTATTTCCATTTTAAATACAAGACAAAGGGAAGAACATTTTTTAAATATGTTATTTAATGTGATGTTCAGCCTTTCCTTGTCCTAAGGGGATGTAATTTGGAAATTCTTTAAAGTAAACATTTATATTATTGCTAGAATTAGATTGCAATAAATTACAAAATCTAAATATAATGGCTTACAAAACACTGTCTTTCAGACATTGGGCATCAATCTCCTTCCTGCCTCAGCTATGTATCACTCTCAAATGGCAAAAAATTCAGTTATTGGCTTATATTCAGGTTATATGTGTGGTTCTCCCTGAACAAAGTAATGTCCCATTCTCCCCCTTTACTCATTGAATACTTATACATTTACAGAGAGCATGGAAATTTTTCCTGAATAGTAAAAAGGAACAATTTGTGCTAATTATGTCCTCAAATGAGTAATGAGCAAGTTTAAAGAGGTACAGGACTGAAACTGGAGATGATGGTACAGAAACAATTTTTGGAAAATGAGGACTGAATAAGGAAAAACTTATCAAAAAGTGTTTTGAAACAAATACAAAACAAATTGCGCAGAAATATACGTTGTGGTTTCAAAAATATTTTACAATTACTGAACAATAAAAGTGAAAATTACTCAATAATTTATAACAATAATGACCAAATGAGTAAGTTAATAATATACATTAATTATGTAATGTATATTACATATGTACATCATTATGTAATATACATCATTATATATATTGTATGTATATATTGTATATCATATGTAATATACATCATTATGAACCAAACAGAAAAAGTCTCTATAGATGGTATCTATTGATCATTGTATTCTAATTTGGAAGGGAAGTGATTTCACTGAGAGTTATAGCATATATTCCTCAGATAATAATAAAATAAGAAACCATAAAAATACATATAAAGTGGATGAAAGATGATAATAAGGAAAATGGCATCTAAGACTGAAAAGCCCTAAACATGAGCAATCAATTTATGAGAAATTAGACGATTTTCCAAGATTTTACCATAATAAAACCCAGTCATTTCCTTCCACTCATAACTTTAATACATTTTAACATTCTGCAGTACTAAAAATAACATAAATGGTCTTTTGAATAGCTGTTTGGTGTTCATATCAATAAGGAATTCTGATATTTTGTTTCTCACTTTTCTTCACAGAAAATTTTTGCTGCCCTCTTTATATAGAAAGGTGTTCTTAAAAGTTCACTGAGATGCATTATGGACTTCAATGAGATTATCTAGGGTTAATAAATTGTTGTTTGAAGTTAGGAACTGGAATTTTATTATGACTGTGTTTAATGTCAGTACTCATAATGACTATTATAGGATAAACTTACTTTTTGTTTTATTTCCTGAGTTAGGAAATAATACAAGAATTATGTATTTGGGGTATATGTGCTGGTATTATTTGGAGGTAAAGAAAATTTAGTCCTTTATTATGCCCTACATCTTAAGTTCAGGAAATAAAACAAGATTAATCATGCACCTCGATAACTTTAAATGACTAAAATGATCTAATGGTGGATAATTCAATATTCTACTTGAAAGACCTTAGTAAAAGAGAGAAAGGTTACTATTTAACACAATTCTACCCAGAAGCCATAGTCCAGGAGATACCTGAAGAATTCCTGGGATTCTAATATTTACAGTGATATATAGCAGCTATTATTATAGTCTCTTCAGGAAATTTTTATCACTGTTTTAAAACCACACAGTTAGTACTCAAAAGAAACTTAAAACAGCTTTTGTACGTCATTGATTTCAAGTAGGGATCAAAGATCTTATTAAACGAATAGAATCTCAAATTAGACAAGTAATTTGAATCAATGGTGTTATGAAGACATATTTTAAACTTTTGGGGGTTTCACTGGCTCAGGCTACACTGGCAGGTTTGGTGCCCATGGGAGAAAAATACTACTTCTCTTACAAAAACACTTAAAAGTTTCTTGGGGAGAATGGGCTTAAACTTAAAATATAAAAGCAGTCAGACGTTTGTAGAGAACATGAGATTAAAGAAGTAACTGTAAATTCTTGGTCAAGGGTATACTTCCTTCTTTTTGTGATATCTTCCTAAAATGACCTTTTGGTGTTTCTCTGGGTTGCAAAGATTGATACCTTTCTAGAAGTCATTGCTTGCATTTTTCTCCATCATATTTCGGCACAATATACCATCCTTAGTTGACTCTCTTTCAACTACCACCTGCAAAGTGTTTTTTCTCTTTTTATACCATAAGTGGACTTTGTTATAACTTCTGGTATTAGGGGTGAAGTGGAGTGGGGAGAATTCTAATATCTCCTTTGCCCTTTGGAGCTTCGCAAGATCACAATCTTTCAATTACAATTCTGAGTATATTTTTTTTACCTAAGATTGTGAAAAAAAAATTGAAAGTAAGAGATATGCAACATATTCACAGGCACATGTTGTACAGTTGGGGAAAAAGATAGATTCTCCCTTTCCCATACACAGTAGCCCTTACCAGCTACCTTGACTGTCACCCAGAAGGAACAAAATGCAAAATTTTATATGCAAACTCAGTTACAAGTCAAAACTTCCTGAGACATTAGCTCCTCTGGATCTATCATCTACTAGAGGACTCCTCTTCACCACTTAGTAGCAGTTTCCTAGTGTCTCATCTCCGAAAGTACACTAATCAATCCTCTGCATATGGTTAGATTGAAAGAAAGGCAAGGAACATACAAAGATAATGCCTAATCTTCTAGGAAAGGGACATCTCGGCACGCTCTAAGATAGACTAACAACTCTGTGATATTTTTGAGTTCCTTGGGTATCTCGTGAAATTTATGGAACCATTGAAAGAAAATTGCTTGGAAATGCATAGCATGCAATATACAGGATAGTAAAGGAAACCAACTGGTTCGTAACTGACTAGCTCCCCCATTCTCTATTACAAAGGAAACAAAATAACATCATAATTAGAGTCAAGATATCTGTATTCTCACATCAGCAATCCTTCAATAGAATACATTTCCAGTCAGTTTATAAGCATTTATTAAGAAACTATTATGTGCCAGGCCTTATGCTAAGCTCCGACTCATGCTACCTACAGATATTCCCTAGAAGATATATCATCGAAACTACACTTATGAAGTGTTCTCTGTCTTGGAGAATAGGTTCACATGGGCCCTTGTTCATATAAATCATTTTATTTTTCAAGGAAAAAGAAATTAAAGTAAAACACGATGAAATAGAAAAAGTGCTACATTCCTAATTAGAATATGTAGTTCAAATTTCACCACTAGTAGAAAATAACTATAAATCTTTGACAAACCATGTAAACTTTATGAATCTCAGTTTTCTCGTCGTTGAAACGTTGGGTTTGGGCTAAATGATCTATCAGATCTCTTCTAGCTCAAACTCTATGATCTACTGATCTTCAAATAGAAATCCTTGTTATTCTGAATATGTTGTTCTAGAAACAACACACATTTATTGTAGGTATCAAACAATAAAATTATTCCATAAATAGTTCATATACTTTTTATCTGTTTTAATGACTTTTGTATCTGGAGCTAATTGTATGTTTATTCCACGAGCAACAATAAAGTTGATCAGTAAAATATCTGCCAAATCAGAAAGGGAATTTTTGGATATGATGAGGCATGTAATTTCTGTTTTTAAAAGCTACAGATATTTATGTGATATCTGAAATTCAACTCAATGAAATACCCAAATAGCAGTTAATTTTATGCTGGGTAAGAGGTAGATCAAACAATGTGAATTTTTCAAATAGTTGTGTTTTATAGGATAAAATAGAACTGGTATTTTCCAAACTAGGCCAGAAAGTATTTGTTTCAAGAAAACCAAGTAAAAACAATCGTCTCTAAATTCATTAATATTATATATCTGTAGATGTATTACATATGATGTGAAGATTTTTGTTGATTTTTTTGCATATGTTCTTCAAAATGTAATAATTATTTGTCCTTTGTTTTATACTAATGCCTTGCTTTTCCCCTCTTTCCCTTCCTCAGAGAGTGTTTCCTTGTTGATTACTGCTGGTGATGATGATGATGATGATGATGATGATGATGATGATGATGATGATGATGATGATGATGTTGATGGAGATGCTAATAGTACTAACTAGTAACAAAGAGAAAAAACAGTTCAGAAAAAGGGAATATATTTTTTCAGGAAAAAAGGAATATATTTATTGTCACTTCCAGGCAGGGGCTCAATTTCATCATTATAAATACAGGTTTTCATTTGTGTTGATCATCTTTCTTTCAAATTGTATTGTTACAGTGATGTTGTATGTAGTTATACTGATAATGTTTATTTCACAACTCTGTCAGGTCTTTGAAACTTCGAAATCTTTTATGAATTCTTTTGGTTAATAATTTCTTATGGCACAGGAATATTACATTATAGTCACATACTGCAATTCATTTAGCCATTTTCCAATCCCTAAATAATTTTAATCTTTGCCGATTTATAAAGTTAGAATTTGAAACCTCAGAACCTTTTTATATTAACTTATTTTGCATTTTATGGTTTGGCACAATATTTCACCTAGTTATTAATAGTCTGCTATTTTTGAGAACATTCTCTTTACACACTTAGATTAAGTATATTAAAGAATTTCTTTTACATTTTATTTGTGCTATCCCCTATATTCAACTGATATAAACTCATAAGTATATTTTCTCTAAATGTTAATTTTTACAGTCACTGCTACTTCATCTTAATCTGTTTCAATTGGTTGATGGGAAGGATATTTTTTTTTAATTTTACGAAATGTAAATGATCTCTTTAGCTTAAATGAACTACTCAGACTTCCCAAAATGAGGTCAATGTGATAGAATAAAGACATCATTCAGCCAAGCTCTTTCAACTATCCAACATGAACAAGTTTAAAATAACAAATCAAAGCAAATTTTGAAGTGGCCTTAAAAAGGTAGAATGAGACTTTCTTCTGACTCAGGACCACTTAAGATATTGGAAAGATAGATGGATAAGAAGCAGATGGATTCTTGTCTAAGATCCATAGAGATTAAACACCAGATATAAGTCTACATGGTGACAATATCAGCAGCACCAGCTTCTGGAACTGAGAATCTAGAGAAAGTAAGACCTTGGTAAATGAACAAAAGCAGATTGCAGTACCAAAAGCAGATGCTGAACTACATGAAATTTGAAAACCCATGTCCTGTACTCACTTCAGATTGATTTTTCAAGGGAGGAGAGGAGTAGATTTGAACAGAGTAAGAGTCCTGAGAGACAAGATTACATTTGGTCAAAAGCAAGCAGAGTTTATGTGGAACAATAATATTTCTTTTCCCAGTGGAGGATTAGCACTGAGGAGCAGTATCAATGGCAATCTTAAGGAATCAGTGAACTCCCAGGTAAAGACCAGAGTGAAGAAAATGAGATCAATGCCTCCACATCTCTGTAGGTCACACCATCTTAGAAGTACCAAAACCTTATGACCTCCCAGAACTACGTCTGAAAATAGCTGTGAAAAAGCCTGAAACTTGAGAAAATGACTTCCCAAATCTTGATGGCCCCTCCCAAATACACATACACACACATCCCCCCACACACACAGAAGCAGACACAGAGGCACAGAGAAAGAGAGAGAGAGAGAGACAAAGAGAAAGACAGAGAGAGATAGAGACAGAGAGAGACAGAGGTGGAGAGATACACGCTTGGCGTGAGAGTGTAACTTTAATATAAAGTTTTAAATCAAGAAATAGTGTAGAAAAATGAGCAAAAAAAAAGAACCTGATCAGTTACTATGGCAACAAGGAAGAGTAAGACTCGAACTCAGAAGACAGTGTCCAAATAGCTCCGAACAAATTCTCAAAGACTGAAAAAGAAAGGTGAATTGGACAAAAGTTCAACAAAAATTCCAAGAAGACCTAAAATTCTTTGCAAAATATGCAGAGGAAAAAAATAAGAAAAGAAACGAGAATTAAAATAAGTAAAGAGATGAGAGCAAAGAATAAAAATTATAAATAATATTATGAAATTATGAAATTTCATATGTTTATGAAATAACAGCTTAGGAAAGGGGCACAAATAATAAGTGAAGCAAATTATATCTTAAAAATAAAATTGGCTGAGTGAGAAAAAAAATGAGTTTCTGAAACATCACAAATGAAAATAGCTCCTTAAAAAAGCAGAATTGTCCAAATATACAAGAGAGCTAAAAAAGGCAAGTGTAAAAATTAATTGCTTAAAAATTAGAATTCTGTAGATGACTTCTGATGGTTCCATGAGACATAAAAAAGAAAATGAAGTCAAAAGAATGGAAAACGTAGAAGAAATGAGAAATATATCATTAGAAAAACATCTAACATGGAAAACAGATTAAATAGAGATAATTTAAGAAGTATTTGAGAAATATTCAATGAAATAAGTAAAATAATGATCCTTCTTGTCTAATGGCTATACCTAGCATTTTTAGCATATTATAACATAATAGTAGTGATAATGCTGATGGTTGCAAGTACTCTGATCTGTTGGGAAGGCTTCAATTTTACATGCTTTAGAATTAATATTTATTATTGGTTTTAAAGAGATACTACATATCATCTTAAGAAAGGCTCCATTTTTTCCTACACTTTTTAAAAATTGTTCTAAATAGGCTTTTGGGGGCGGAGCCAAGATGGCGGAGTAGAAAGACGCACATACACATAGCTCCGAACCCACAACCCACAGACTGGCTACAGGGGAGCAACTCGCGGTGAATTCTGCACCCAGAGGCCACAGAATATTGGAGCGAGGGACATTTCTGTTCCGGAGAGACCTGCAAACCTCTCGCGGGGGGTCCTTCGCGCTGCGGACTGGGCGCGGGACTGGGAGCTGAGTGCAGCCCTGCCGCAGCCACGGCACCGAGAGAGGAAAAGATCCGAGCAGGCTTCAGGAACAGGATCTCCAGCAGCCGCACAAGTCCCTCCACCCACAGGTGACTGGGGTCGGTGAGAGAGTCTCTTTGGCGGGTCGACAGGGGAGTGGAGTGCCCCCATGGCTCCCCCCCCCCCCGAGATAGAAGCTGAGAGGCGCTGCAGACAGGGGCTCCCCAAGCAGGCGGGAGCCTGGATCCATTGTGGAAGGTCTGTGCATAAACCCCCTGACGGAACTGAGCCTGAGAGGCGGACCTGCCCCGACCTGACCACCTGAACTTAATTCTCACACTGAATAGCAGCCCTGCCCCCGCCAAAAGCCCTAAGGCTGGAAGCAGCATTTGAATCTCAGTCCCCAAACGCTGGCTGAGAGGACCAGGAGGCGAGGTGGGTGTGAAGAGAATATTCAGAGGTCAAGTCAGTGGCTGGGGAAAATGCCCAGAAAAGGGAAAAGAAATAAGACTACTGAAGGCTACTTTCTTGGAGAACAGACATTTCCTCCCTTCCTTTCTGATGAGGAAGAACAATGCTTAACATCAGGCAAAGATACAGAAATCAAGGCTTCTGTGTTCCAGCCCACCCAATGGGCTCGGGCCATGGAAGAGCTCAAGAGGAATTTTGAAAATCAAGTTAGAGAGGTGGAGGAAAAACTGGGAAGAGAAATGAGAGAGACGAAAGAAAAGCATGAAAAGCAGATCAGTTCCCTGCTAAAGGAGAACCAAAAAAATGTTGAAGAAATTAACACCTTGAAAACTAGCCTAACTCAATTGGCAAAAGAGGTTCAAAGAGCCAATGAGGAGAAGAATGGTTTCAAAAGCAGAATTAGCCAAATGGAAAAGGAGATTCAAAAGCTCACTTAAGAAAATAGTTCTTTCAAAACAGAATGGCACAGATGGAGGCTAAGGACTTTGTGAGAAAGCATGATATCACAGAACACAGCGAGAAGATTTGAAAAATGGAAGATAATGTGAAATATCTCACTGGAAAAACAACTGACCTGGAAAATAGATTCAGGAGAGACAATGTAAAAATTTTGGGACTACCTGAATACCATGATCAAAAGAAGAGCCTAGACATCATCTTCCATGAAATTATCAAGGAAAACTGCCCTGAGATTCTAGAACCAGAGGGCAAAATAAATATTCAAGGAATCCACAGAACACCGCCTGAAAGAGATCCAAAAAGAGAAACTCCTCAGAACATTATGGTCAAATTCCAGAATTCCCAGGTGAAAGAGAAAATATTGCAAGCAGCTAGGAAGAAACAATTCAAGTATTGTGGAAATACAATCAGGATAACACAAGATCTAGCAGCATCTACATTAAGGGATCGAAGGGCATGGAATAGGATATTCCAGAAGTCAAAGGAACTAGGACTAAAACCAAGAATCACCTACCCAGCAAAACTGAGTATAATACTTCAGGAGAAAAAATGGTCTATCAATGAAATAGAGGATTTTAAAATTTTCTTGATGAAAAGACCAGAGCTGAAAAGAAAATTTGACTTTCAAACACAAGAATGAAGAGAACCATGAAAAGGTGAACAGTAAAGAGAAGTCATAAGGGACTTACTAAAGTTGAACTCTTTACATTCCTACATGGAAAGACAATATTTGTAACTCTTGAAACATTTCAGTATCTGGGTACTGGGTAGGAGTACACACACACACACACACACACATGCACACACGCACATGTACATAGAGACAGAGTGCACAGAGTGAATTGAAGAGGATGGGATCATATCTTAAAAAAAAAATGAAATCAAGCAGTGAGAGAGAAATATATTGGGAGGAGAAAGGGAGAAATTGAATGGGGCAAATTATCTCTCATAAAAGAGGGAAGCAAAAGAGTCATTAGTGGAGGGATAAAGAGGGGATGCGAGAGAAAAACATGAGGTCTACTCTCATCACATTCCACTAAAGGAAAGAATAAAATGCACACTCATTTTGATAGGAAAACCTATCTCACAATACAGGAGAGTGGGGGACAAGGGCACAAGCAGGGTGGGGGTATTATAGAGGGGAAGCCATGGAGAGGAGAATACAATCCGAGGTCGACGCTCATGGGGAGGGAAAGGATCATAAGAGAATAGAAGTAATGGGGGACAGGATAGGATGGAGGGAAATATAGTTAGTCCTATACAACACAACTAGTATGGAAATCATTTGCAAAACTATACAGATTTGGCCTATATTGAATTCCTTGCTTTCCAAAGGGAAGGGCTGGAGAGAGAGGGAGCTAAAGAAGTTGGAACTCAAAGTGTTAGGATCAACTGTAATGTTCTTACCACTAGGAAATAAGAAATACAGGTTAAGGGGTAAAGAAAGCTCTCTGGCCCTACAGGACAAAAGAGAAGACGGAGACAAGGGCAGAGAGGGATGATAGAAGAGAGAGCAGATTGGTCACAGGGGCAATTAGCATGCTTGGGTCTGGGGGGGAGGGGATAAAAGGGGAGAAAATTTGTAACCCAAAATGTTATGAAAATACATGTTAAAAGTTAAATAAAAAAAATTGTTCTAAATAAGGAGGGATGTTATATGTTGTCAGAGAACTTTGCTATTTGAAGAATTACATTTTCATTGATGTAATGACAATTTTAAAGTTTTTTTTTCTTATTTACATAGTCATTTATGCTTATAGTTTTCCTAATGTTGAACCAACCCTGAATTCCTAGTATAAATCCCACCTGGTCATAAGCATAATCTTTGTCATATATTTCTATAATCTTCTTGCAAGTACTAACTTCAATTTTTTTACTTTAGTCATTAAAGAAATTAGTCTACAGTTTTCTTTCTCTATTTTTACTCTCCCTGATTCAGTTATTAAAATAGTTTGTGTCATAAACGTAATTTGATAGGGCTCCTTCTTTATTTTTCCCCCAAATAAGCACCTTCTGCTTTCCATGGAATCTTTCTTCTATGATATCAAAATGTCCTCTGGGCTAGATTAGTTTAAGTTAAGTAACATATGCCAAAGATAAATATTTAAGAATTTGAACTTGCTTCTAAAGCTAAAACAGAATAATAAAGATGATATAGATAGCTCATTTGTTGCCAAAAGAAAAATACATATATATCAATAGTCCATCTCAGCCCATGAGGACCCAGCCTGTGCTGTCCCAACTGTAAGTGACAACCAGAAGTCTATCAGTGGATGCCTAGGTGGTGTATCTCTGCTTCATAAACTTAGGAAAAGGAAAACAACTTTCTGAGTAATAAAGCTGCCTACCAAATTCAAATGCCACTTAAACAATGATGATGTCACATGTTCTGTGAAAGGAGAGGGAGGACAGCACAACTCACAGGCTGTACCAGAACAGACCCTGACATAGGAAAGCCCAGCAGGAAGCCCTGGACAATCTGAATCAGTAGGCACACTACAGAATCTCAAACATATCACCCCAGTACAGGAGCCCAATGGAACTGAACGAGAGAGAACCACAGAACCTCAGGTAACTGCAACAGTGGCTCCGGAGGTTATCAGACTGCAGATTAAGTGTCTTGTAAGTTTCCTACTTGAACTCCAGGAGCCAAGATGGAGGAGTGATCTGTAAATGCTCTATCTCTCCCCTTGTTGACCTTGAAAAACTCAGAGAATATTTCTCCAGGAAAAATCCTGAAATGGTATGATCAGGAAAAGAGGCAAACAGTCTCTTAGCCCATGAGGCTAGGAAAATGGCAAAAGGTGGGGCTTCCATTTGCTGTGGCTGAAGGGTACCAGTGCAAGACCTGAGCTATCCCAGAGAGCAATCGTCAACCGCAGCACACCAGGAGCACCTCAGCACAGACAGGGGAATAGGGAAGAATTTACTGCAAGGGGGTTCACCAACCACTGAAACTGCCTGTGCTCAGAAGAGGAAACCTCCTGTGACCACACCACCCCTCCCCCACATTTAACACAGGTAATTCCAGGGTAATTCCTGGGAAACTCAGAAAGACTTCACCTGGCTTCTGCTTTGGCACATCATGCAGCTCAGCACATCATGTAGCTCAGCACCAGGTCAGCCACAGCATTCTAGCTACTAGCTGAAAGAACCAGAGACCACAATAAATAAATCCTGAAGCTCTAAGCAAAAAACAACAACAACAACAACAAACAAACAAACAAAAAAACAAAGCAAAACAGAAAAAAACAAAACAAAACAAAACACAGTGAGACAGAGTCCTCTGTGCCTCAGAAGCAGAGATCCACTTTAAAAGCCAGGAAAAGGAAAAACATCATGAGCAAGAAGTAAAATAGAAAAGATAAGAATATAGAATCTTTCAATCAGGTCAAGGACCAAAACACAAATACAAAAGAGGTCAGCATTGAGACTGTACACCATCTGAAACATCAGAAGGGAGTATGAACCAGTCTGAAGCCCAAAAATAATTCTTGGAAGAATTCAAGAAAGATTTTAAAAGCCAAATTAGGGAACTAGAAAAAAAACTGGCCAATGATTTTAAAAATATGAAAAAAAGAAATCACGGAAGAATTTACAAAGAAAAGTGGGCTAATGGAAAAGGAAGTACAAAAGCTACCAGATGAAAATAACTCCCTAAAAGGACAATTGAATAGATGAGAAAGGACATGTAAAATTTAACTGAAGGAAACAATTTGATAAAAATTAGAATTGGAATAGTAGGCTGTAATGACTCTATGAGACATCAAAAATGAATCAAAGAGAATCTGAGGAACAAAAAGATAGAAGAAGACATAAAATATCTAACTGTAAAAACAGCTGATGTGCAAAATGGATGCAAGAGAGAAAATCTAAGAATTATTGGTCAACTCATTAGCCATGAAAGAAAAAAGGAGGTTGTAAAATATCTTTCAAGAAATCATCAAACAAAACTGGCCAGCATTCTATGTTCTGGAGGGCAAAATAATCATAGAATCCGCAATCCACCATATCCAAAATTAAAAACATCAAGGAATATCCTTGACAAATTTCCAGAACTATCAAGTGAAATTGAAAATACTGCAGGCAGACAGAAAGAAACCATTCAAATGAAGATCACACAGGACTTTTCAGCTTCTACATTAAAAGATCAGAGTGATTGGAATACAATATTCCTTAAGGCAAAGGATCTGGGACTACAAACAAGGATCAATAACCCAATGAAACTGAGCATAATATTTCAGGCCAGGAGACAGATATTCAATGAAATAAAGGACTTGCAGAACTTCCTGATGAAAAGACCAGAGCTCAATAGAAAATTTGATCTTCAAACACAAGTCCCAAGAGAGGCACACATACAGTCCTGCTAAAAAAAAATTTTGCCTTTCTCACATTGTATAGAAAAATTAAAATGAATGGAAAAAAATCATAAAACAAACCAAAATATAATATAAAGAAAACGGTCTGCTTCTTTCTGATATCAGATTCCATAATTCTTTCTCTGGCTGTGCAAGGCATTTTTCCTCAAGAGTCCAATGGGAATTTCAAGCACTTGCATTGTAACGAAGTACTAGGTCTACATAAAATGTTGAACCTATCTAAAATCGTATACCATCTCAGGAGGGAGGGAGTAGGGGATGAGTGGGACGGAGGAAGGAGAAGTCTAAGATATAAGGAAGTGATTGCAGAACACTGAAAACTAATTAAAAAATTTAATTTTAAAAAACCAGAATAGGAAAGTAAGCAGGGGGAAAACTTCTTATTCAATATAGGGAAACTATTTACAGCTTTATAACAGAAGAAGATACTTGTTAATCTTGAGAACTGCATATATATATATATATATGTATGTATGTATGTATGTATGTATGTATACACATATATATGTATATATACATATAGAAGATACACCTATAGATACAGGGAGTGGGTATAAAGTAAATGATTTGAGAATAAAAATGTGATTTAAGAGTACAAAGGGATTGTAATGACTGATGGGAAAAGGAGGAGGCAGAAAAGGATAAATTAAATCACAGGAAGCGGCAGAAAAATGTATTACAGAAGAGGAAAAGAGGAGAAGGAAATGGACATTGTTTGAGATTTTCTCTCATCGCATTTGTTTCAAGGAGGGAACAAGAAACTAACAGAAATCTGACTAGCTCTATAGGCAGTCACACGGAAAGGGTAAAGCAAAGAGAGGAGGGAAGAAGTAGTAAGGGAAAACGAATACAAGAGTGGGGAATGAAAGAAGGGAGGGAAGACTGAGGGAGGAGGTTATCAAAAATTAAAACTTTATTGTCAGGTGAAGGGAGAAGGGAGAGCTTTAAGTATAAAGAGGAGGAAAGAGGGTGGAAGGAGAGATCCAGACAGTAATCATAACTGCCAATGTCAATGGGATTACTTCTCCCATGAAACGGAGATGGATAGCAGAAGGGTGTAAAAAATAATCCAATAATATATTGTTCACAAGAAACACATCTGAAATGGGGGGATACACATAGGGTAGAAATAAAAGGTTCGAGGAGAATATATTTTGTTTCACTTGACGTAAACAAAAAAGGAGGAACACCAATCTTAATCTCAGATAAAGCAAAAGCAGAAATAGTTCTAATCAAAAGAGATAAGGAAGGAAACTATATCCTGCAAAAAGATACTATAGACAACAAAGCAATATCATTACCAAACATCTGTGCTCAAAGTGGTATAGCATCCAAATGCTTAGAGTAGAAGTTAAGGGAGTTATGGGAAGAAATAAACAGCAAAAAAACAAGAGTGGGAGACATCAACCTCCCTCTCTCTGAACTTGATGAAATTAACCTCAACAAAAACAAGAAAGAAGTTAAGGAGGGGAATAAAAGTCTGAATAAGGTAGATATGATACGCCTCTGGAGAAAACTGAATGGAGATAGAAAGAAATATACCTTTTTTTCAGTAGTAGGTGGCACATATAGAAAACTTGTCAATGTACTAGGGCATAAAACCCTCACAATTCAGTGCATTAAGGCAGGGATAGTCAATGCATTCTTCTCAGATAATAATCCAACAAAAATTATGTGTAATAAAAAGACATGGAGACATCAACCAAAAATTAGTTGAAAACTAAATAATCTAATCCTAAAGAATGAGTGGATTAAACAGCAAATCATAGAAACAATCAACAACTTCATTCAAGAGAATAACAACAATGTAACAGTCTACCAAGTGTTATGGGATAACGCAAAAGCAGTTCTTACGAGAAGTTATATATCTTTGAATGCCTACATAAATAAAATAGATAAAAGGGAGTTCAATGAATGGGCATGCAGCTGAAAAAGCTTGAAAAACAGCGAATTGAAAACCACCAAATAAATATGAATTCAGAAATAGTGAAACTCAAAGGAGAGATTAATAAAATTGAAATTAAGAAAACTATTGAACTAATAAAACTAAGGGTTGGTTTCATGAAAAGACCAATAAAACTGATAAACCTTTAGTCAATTTAATTTAAAAGAAAGAAAGAAGAATATCAAATTAACAATATCAAAAGTGAAAATGGGGAATGTACCTCCAAGGAGGAGGAAATTAAAACAATGATTAGAAATTACTTTGACCAACTGTCATAAATTCTGCAATCTAAATGAAATGGATGCAAATTTTTTAAAAGTTAACTGGCCAGATTACAGAAGATGATTTGGAATACTTGAGTAATTCCATATCAGATAAAAAATTGAGCAAGCCATCAATGAACTCCCTAGAAAAAAATTTCCAGGGCCAGTTGGATTTAAAATAGAATTCTATCAAACATTATATCAAATATAAGAATTAATTCTTATACTAATTAGAGTATTTGGGAAAACTGTTGAAAAAAGAGTACTACCAATTTTTTTTTTTTATGATACAAATATAGTTCTTATACCTAAATCACAAAGAGCCAAAACAGAGAAAGAAAATTATAGTCCAATTTCTCTAATGAATATAGATGTAAAAATTTTAAATAACATATTAGCAAAAAGAATACAGAAAATTATCACGAGAATAATACATTATGATGAGGTAGGATTTATATCAGGAATGCAGAACTGGTTCAATATTAGGAAGACCATTAACATTATTTATCATCTCAATAACAAAGCTAACAGAAATCACACGATTATCTGAATTAGATTCAGAAAAACTTTTGACAAAATACAACACCCTTTCCTGTTAAATAATCCTATTAAATAAATGGAACTTTCCATAAAATAATGAGCAGTATCTGCCTGAATTCTTCAGCAAGCATTATATGCAATGGGAATGAGCTAGATGCATTTCCAATAAGATCAGGGGTAAAACAAGGATGTCCATTATCACTGGTGTTATTCAATATGGTACTAGAAATATTAGCTTTGGAAACAAGAGAAGAAAAAGAAATTGAAGAAATTGGAATAGGCAGAGAAGATACTAAATTATGACTCTTTGCAGATGACATGATGATATACTTGAAAACTACTTGAAAAATTGAAGAACTTTGCCAAAGATGTGGGTTACAAAATAAACATAGATAAATCATCTGTGTTTCTATATATTACTAGCAAAGCCCCACAGCAAGAGTGATGCCATTTAAAGCTATGGTACACACTTTTACACTTGTACTCTATCCACTGCACCACCTAACTGCCCCATCTCAGATGATATCTTTGTATAAAAGAAGAGGAGCTATGAGTTAGATATAAAGTAGTTAGGTATATTATAAGCAAGTTGAAAGACCAGAATTACAGTACCCCTTACATACCACAATTCTCAGTGGGAGACACTGACAAGAGTAGAAAGTACACTCCCTTATTTCTGGTGAAAGTAAGAGGTAGACCAGAAACATATAGGTAGCAACCCAACTGAATTCTTTCAACATTTTCCAACTTCATAATAATTTCAAAATCAAAAAAAAAAAATCTGCTTTGGATTAACAGAGCCAAAAAAAGTCCAGAGTGAGATATTTTTCCAGTCTTAGACCACTTAGCAGATGGGCATGAGAAGTCTGTGACAATGGGGTGGAAGGCAGCCCTGAAGAGAAGCAGAAACAATAGTCATGGTGGGCCTTGAAGGTGGCTATGATACCACTATCACAAGTATCAGCAGCTCTGAAAGCTCTCAGCTTAGAGACGGTAAGGAGGTCAGACAAGTGTTCAGAAAGAGATTGTAGGAGATGCTTTAACGGCACTGGATGAAGTCTGTGCTGCCTAGTAAGTCTTTTTCCCATAAGCAGTCCTGGGTCCTAGTTCAAGGACAGAGAGGAACAATTGTGGCTGGTCAAAAGGGATCAGTGACCCTCGTAGCATTTCCAAAGCAAAAAGGAGTACAAGCACTTTAACTTGCAGGAGAGCAGGGGACCTGGTCACAGTTCCAGGGTCAAAGGTAACCCTAATGCTTGGAGCTGCAGGGGAGCAGGGACTCTTCTTTGACAAAAACGAGAGTACAAACCAAGAAAACTGTAACCATGTCCTTCTGCATATTATACCAACTTATTAGCACCAATAATTTGAAAATCCACAGAACTAGCTCTGAAAGTAGTAGCAAAAAGAGGCCACAGTTTGAAACACTGCTTTCCCACCCTGAGATGAGTAAAGTCCAGACACTTGACATTCACTAGCTGTGTGACTTTGGGCAAGTCACTTAACCCCAATTGCTTCATGCTGGGTAATCTCCAGTTATCCTGATGAAGATCTGGTCACTGGATTCGGATGGCTCAGGAGGAGAAGTGAGGCTAATGACCTACACAGTCCTCCCTCACTCAAAATAAAGTCAAGTGCAAGTCATTTCATTATTTCTCTAATGACATGGTCTTCTTTGGCAAAGAAGGATGAACACAAGCGCGCGCGCACACACACACACACAGACACTATTAAATATCTGGTATTCTACATCCCAAAACAAACCCAGGGACTATATGAACACAAATACAAAATATTTTCTGCACAAATAAAGTCACATCTAAGTAAATGGCAATACATAATTTGCTCTTGGGGTGGTTGAAATAATATCATACACATGGCAATTCTACCTAAATTACTTTATTCAGTGCCACACCATTCAAACCACCAGATGTTTGTTTTCTAGAGCTAAAACAAATGATATCTAAATTTATCTGGAAGAATAAAAAGAGCTGGAATATCAAGGGAACTAATGAAAAGAAATGCTGGGGAAGGTAGCCTAGCCCTAAGAGATTTCAAATTGTATTACAAAGCAATAATCATGAAATCCACTTGCTACTGTCTAAGAAATAGATGGAGAAACCAGAGGAACAGGTTAGGTACTCAAGACACAGTAGTCAATGAACATAGTAATCTATTTGTGATTAACCAAAGGGCTTCTGAGACAAAGAACTCACAATTTCACAAAATTTTCTGGGAAAACTGGATAACAATAAGGTAGAAAGTGGATATAGACCAATATGTGACACTGCACACAATTATAAATTCAAAATTGATACATGATGGAGATATAAAGACTGATAGT
The DNA here is from genome assembly GCF_028372415.1 of Notamacropus eugenii. NCBI lineage: Eukaryota > Metazoa > Chordata > Mammalia > Diprotodontia > Macropodidae > Notamacropus > Notamacropus eugenii. The sequence goes on along the minus strand of NC_092877.1, from coordinate 245,595,579 downwards.
ATAAAGAAATCAGAGGAGCAAGGAATTGAGTATTTGCGAGATTTATTGGGAATGGAGAAATTTTTGACCAAAGAAGACATAGAGAACATTATGAAGTGCAAAATGGAAAATTTTGATTTATAATTAAGAAGTTATTTTTGTCTTTGTTTTTGTTTGTTTGTTTGTTTGCTTTTTGCCCAAACCAACCCAATGCAACCAAAATTAGAAGGGAAGCAAAAAACTGGGAAAGAATTTTTGTAACTAGTATCTGTAATTAAAGGTCTCATTTCTAAAATATAAAGAGAACTGAGTCAAATATACAAGAACCCAAGTTATTCCCTAATTTATAAATGGTGAAAGGTTATGGACAGGCAGTTTTCAGAGGAAGAAATTAAAGCTATGTACAGTCATATGAAAAAATGCTCTAAATCATATTGATTAGAGACATGGAAATGAAAACAACTCTAAATTACTACATCACACCTATCAGATTGGCTAACATGACAAAACCGGGAGATGACAAATGTTGGAGAAGATGTGAGAAAGTTGGAACACTAATTCATTGTTGGTCGAGTTGTGAGCTGATCCATCCATTCTGGAGAACAATTTGGAACTATGACCAAAGGGTTATAAAAATGTGCACACCCTTTGCTTCAAGCACTCCCACTTCTAGGACTGTATCCCAAAGAGATCATAAAAATGGGAAAGAGTCCCATATTTACAAACATATTTATAGCAACTCTCTTTGTGGAGGTAAAAAACTGGAAATCAAGGTGATGCCCATCAACTGAGGAATGGCTGAACAAGTTGTGATATATGAATGTAATGGAATACTGCTGTGCTGTAAGAAATGATGAACAGAAAACCTTCAGAGAGGATTGGAAGGACGTATATGAACTGATGTTGAGTGAAAGGAGCAGAACCAGTAGAACTTTGTACACAGCAACAGCCACACTATAGTAGAAATTTTTCTGATAGACTTAATTCTTCACAGCAATGTGAGGACCTAAAAATTCCCAATGGACTCGAGGCAAAATGCCTTCCACATACAGAAAAGAACTATGGAATTGTATTGCAGAATGAAGCAGACCATTTCATCTTGTGTTACGTTTTGTTTTGTTTTATAATTTCTTCCATTCACTTTAATTCTTCTATGAAATATGACCAAGGTAAGGATATATTTAATAAGAATGTGTGCATAGAACCTATATACGATTGCACAGCATCTTGGGGAAGGAGGGGGAAGAGATGGGAGAATGAAAGGAAGGGACAGAAAAAATCTAAGATATATGGAAATGATGGTAGAAAACTGAAAACAAATAAAATATTTTTTTTAAAAAAGAGAACCTTTTATGAGCAAAACTCTGAGAGAAGCTGAGACATATATGAAATAACTTTAGCACTTAGGTGCTTTAAATTTGGCTGAAGGAATAAGAAATGAGTCATATAAAAACATAAACACAAGAAATAAATTGTCCAGTATATCAGTAAAAAAAAAAAAAAAAAAGGAAAAAACTAAAAGAAAAGTTAAAGGAGAAATTTTTTGAAAGAAGACTCAAATGAAGAAGAGGACTTTTATCCTAAGGATACCATCTGGAACAAAATTTTGACCTCACAACGAGAGAATTAAGAATGCACAAAATCGAGTGGATGAAGTAATTGATGTCATTCAAGAGTAAATTATGAAAGTGATTGAAAGAGGAGAGAGACTGGATGAGCAGCAACACAAATCAGAAAGCTTATCAGATAATGCAACAGCTTTTAGCAACAGATCTAAACAACTTCACAGACAAATGTGGTGGCATGGATGCAAAATGAAGGCCTTTATGATTCTGGTTGCTGTTATCCTTTCGCTGGTCTGAAATATTGGACTTGATTTGTTGACTAGAGATCTTCAACAAAACAGTTCAGGAACAGTCACAAAAAAGAGTATTGCAATATAATTTAATGACTTATGTATATGACTTTCAGAAGTGTTTTTTTTTTCCCTCAAGAAGTATAAAAAAGAAGTGTTCAGTTCAAATTGGAATATTGACAAGTTCTCAATTATCCTCCTCCTTTTCATTAACATATATAGTCATTAATTTATTTTAAAAATAGAAACATCAACTTTGCCATGTTATAAGAATCTAATTTGAAACTACGTATTGCCAGAACGTTATTTGTATATATCATTAAACACTAATGATGACATCTATAATTCAACACAATTTCTGTCTCTAAACTAGAGACGTGGAAATATTTTTGCATCAAGTTTAGAGATAGGGTTAGAAGTAAGAAATGAAACATGTTGTAAAAATAAACGGTAATCATTTAGTTAATGGTTATAAATGTATAATTTTTCTCATCTAAAATACATTTTGGAAGTGCTTTCCATATATTTATGGAGAAACTCATGTTCTCTGTCCTGCTACTTTCAACTATGAGTAAAGACATCTTAGTAAAGTTAAAAAAAAACCCTTAAAAACCTAAAAAATACATCAAGAAAAAAGCTATCAAAGAGAAAGTTTTGGCTACATATGTCAAGGTACTTACTGGCATTTTGAAATAATATCTCAGTGGGAAGAAGATGTGTAAAACAATTAAAATTTACACAATAATTGCTTCTGCTTACATGTTTTGAATTATAAAATGGACCACAAATATTCAGAAATTTTTCAGCTGCCTCCAAACTAGTAATAAAAATTAAGGCCTGTCTGCTTAAGGCAGTGGTGTAAAAATTAATGGTTCTTCATAAAAATTAATGAAGTTGATTGAGAAACATCTCAGATCATCCAATAAGGTTAAAAACTTAGAGAAATTCAATTTTTCTTTAATTGGTGGCAGTTGTTTACAGTCCTTTAGTAGTAATTGGGGTCTTTTGGGTTGAAAGCTGTCTTTGAGTCCAACTGAACCAAACAAAAACTGGACTCCGTAAAACAGAGGTACCAATAAAGCAAAGGAGGCTGCACTGGACAGAAAGGACATGGAAGAATATTATAGATTGATCTTACTTGAACTAAAAAAAATAGGTCATTAGATCCTGCCTTCTACTCCCAAGAGTTATGGGAATGACAAAAGATAAGAAACCTTGATATATTACAATCAATTTGAAATTTGCTTAGGTATTGAACTCAAATTTTATGACAATAATCATAATCAATAATTAGAAAATTAACAGTACAATTTCTCTATTTTGCACCTTTTATGGCATTCTAGATAGTTCACAATTCTTATGGACAGTACAATTTCTCTATTTTGCACCTTTTATGGCATTCTAGATAGTTCACAATTCTTATGGCCTTTACTGTTTTCAAGAGACTCTACTAAAAATTACTATAAAATTGCTATACTCTTATTTGCCAGAGGGAAAGCAGCTATGAGTATTTGTATATGGAAGAGAAAAGGGTCACTTTGAAAGAAATTATTCAGACAGATTTGAAAACTTCAACTTGAAAACTGAATAAATAGTTAAGAATTCAGAAGTCAATTACATAATAATTATAACCTGCATTTCCCAGATTAAAGTGTATCAACAGTTTGCCTAGGTTATAAGATTTTCTCTTTTTGAGAAATATTGAAGTTGTATGGCAAAATCAAAATATAGTGGGATAAGGAGAGAAGGGGGAAGGGGAGACGGACAGAAAAACACTGATATTTTTGTATATATTCATATATATTTCCACAGACCAAAATGTATCCCAAGATATTTTGTCCTTCTTCCCAAGACCTACGTAATCTTTAAAACAACAAAGTGTAGAAATAAAATATAATTGAGGATTAACATATTTCTCAAACTTCTAATTGTGATATTTTGAAATTTAATTTTATAAGAGGGACTACCCTGAGAATAAAGAAATATTCAAATAAATCACCTTCCTAAACACTATAAAATAATTAATTTTCCTCATTCTTTGGGGAAGAGTGTGAAGAATCTTTTCCTATTTATATATAAATTACAAAGATATATGATTTCTACAAGATCTATAGTTTAATTATTCCTATTTTATTTTAGAAATTCACATACAGCATAATTAAAGCTTACTAAAATTTGGACTAAATTTCCAATGCTGTAAATCCCTACACAAAGGGAGAAAAGGGCAGTCTAACTTTCTTTTATCTCTCACTTTTCATTCTCCACATTTGCTCTATTTCATGATAATGAGAACTAGAATGCAAAGAGAAACCCATATCCTTTGTAAAGCTTAGAAACTTTCTCCCAAAAATCTTCATCCTTCACATTACATTTCACATTTATTCCCCTCACTCCTTTCGCTGATGAAACTCGAAGAAAAAGGAGCTATTTTTTTTTTCTTCCATTCGTATAATATAACCCTTAGGAAGTTTGACATATGATTGCAGTGGAGAGGTTATATCTACGTTGCCCATAGCTATCATCTCACTGGACTGGGGTCATTTAGCTACACTTGAAGCAACACAATCAAATCCTTGCCCTGCTTTTCCCTTTGGTTGAACCTGGAGATCTTTTTTTTTTTTTATTTTTTTATTATTATCCTGTTGATTATGCCAGTTTTCTTAAGAAGGCTACTGGTTAATAACCTGAAATCAGGAATCAAAATGGTATAAATGACTGAATTGCCACAGGCATGGGACATAAAAAGGAATTATTTATCTTAAAAGCATTTAACTGTCAATCATTGGGAAACATAACATGCTGATAGTTCTGGTTCCCCTCTTGGTCTACGTATTGAGGAAAACCTTGTCACCATTTAAGTCTCCCACTTCTCCATGGAGATGATGCTCTGCCTGTGGCAACTGCAGCCCATTGAGTAATTTTCCAGGTATTAGGTCACTTAGAGGCTCTTGCACTAGATGATTTGTATATTATTGATAGATAGAATATAGATGTAGATACATAAATGTATCTATATATCTGGAACCGCCATGCGCCCGACCAATAATACAAAACTTTCAAGAAAAAGTAAAACAAAAGGAGATGTGTGCTTTACCTATATCGATGTCAGAGATGAATTTAGTCAGGATCATTCATATTACTCCTATGTCCATTGTAATTTTATAAGTTGCATAAGCTGTGCTTCTTCTCTTATTTTATACAAAGTCTGGCCAAGGACTACTTTAATCTGCTCCTTTATTAGGGTGATAGGTAACCATGACAACAATTATCCTAAATAATTCAGGATCAAGATTTCTGTTATAGATTAAAAAGAGACATTAGCTTCGTAGTTTGGCAAAACATTCTTAGCATCTTTTGATACAACTTCTAATAAGCAGACTGTCTATAAAAGATGGCATTAATTTGCTATCACTTAAAAAGATGATTTCTTTACCCTTTGCAACAAATGTTTTTTTTTTCAAACACAGAGATTTCTCCTTCTTTATTTTGAATATTGAAGAATGTGTTATTTGACTTTCTGTCATTATTACATGTCCTTTTAAGTGATCTCTTACCAACATTCTTTTTTCTTTCCAATGTGGGAAGTTGATGGTAACTCACCATAATCACGTCCTTATTTAGCTAAATAATATAATATTGAGTTAATGAAACCATTTAATTGGAAAAGGTGTTTGAAGTCCTATTTCTTGTCCAGTTCAAATTTGTATTTTCAAATGTGGTAGCATTTGAAATGAAAAAAGGTATGTGAATATTAGTTAGAATTATAGTATTGAATAGAACTTTCTCTAGTGTCTCCACTTTAGGTTGTGCGGTTCTTCAAAACCACTTGGATGAGTGGATACCCTCCTCAGTTGAATTGTCTTTGTATTAAGGAAATACCCCCCCCCCACACACACACACACCCTGAAATCAATTCTTTGAATGAAAGGCTCCAATAGGTTTCTTTTTCATTAAATATACAGCGTGGAGTACCCGAGATAACAGAGATGATTATAAATTTAAAAAAGTATAAATAAAAAAGAGCATTTCTTTTCATTCTTATTATTGTGGAAACAGTTGTTTTTCAATGATGAGGCTCTACAAAATATTGTTATTCCATTTGTTATAGAAGAATTTTATGTGAAAAGAAGAAAAAATCGAATTTATTAATCCTAATTCCAAAGGTCATGGACTAACCTATGTCAAAGGCATGACGGGGAAAAAAAAACTTAATCGTGCTTGTTTGAAAGTTAGCGCTTCTGCTCAATGGTTGGAACAAATGTTTCGTCTTTGCTTTCTCTTATAAGTTTTATGGTTTCAGCTTTATTCGAAGCTTGTGGGCATTAATCACAAGATATATCAAATGAAGGAAATATCAAAAACAATTATGAAAGGGGCAATTGGTAATACTATTTTTCCCCTAGCTCAGAAGTTAAGAGCCTTCTTCTGATTGCTTATATAAGACAGTGAAAAATATAATCAAAGTTTAAAAATGAACTTGTATTGATAAGGATCATTACATGTTTCAAAATATGTGAAATTACCTGGTTTGTCTGTTATGGATTTAAGTATCTCTGAATTTAAATTTATTTTTAAAACATGAAAAAGTATAGTTACTGATACGTCATATAGTGTAACAGAAAAATATCAAAAGGAAATGTATTAATTATATTGCATTAGCAATGGATACAAAGATTAAACCACTACAGTGGAAAACAAACAAACATTATCTTCTTAATTAAATAGGGTCAAAATTTTTGAATAAATGTTATGGATTGAATAAAGAGCAGAATAGCACTGCTCCAAAATACAATTTTAAAAGAAAATAATTAAAGAATCACTGCTATATGCATTAGAAGTCTAGATTCAAATTCACTAAGGTCTATTATTATAAAGGAAGGGCCATGCTAAAATATTTCTAAGTGATCAGATCTTTGCTTATTCTCAAACACTTAGCATTAAGGACTTTTTAGTCATTAATAAACTTTTAGTGTAGAAAAGGGAGAAAAATCGGTTTCTGCCATAAGAATATCTATCAGCTGTGGCATATGCAAAAGACCAAGAACACTTACCCCCAAGATAAATTCAATCCACTTTGTTATGTCACGTTCTTTCTTCCAGTCATACTGAGAAATAACATTAAAAGCAAAGGTAAGGAAAAAAGAAATCTCAAAAGCTGTAAGGTATGATTTTTTAAAGGTAGACCATACAATGGATGATAGGCAAATTAAAATTAATCACAGTTAATAACAACTTACTTGACCTTTTCTAATTGAGGATTGTATGTAAGAGAGGGAAAGAGGAAAGTTCATTTTGACTAACACACCCCACACTCATTCCATTATAGAGAGTTCACCAAAAAAAACTGAAAAGATTATGGTAAGAAGTCCATAACTCAAATTATAGGTTTCAAAAGACTATTATTATGCACAGTTTCCTGGAAAGAGACAGAAAAAAAAAAGAACTCTAAATATATTTACCACATTATTAACTTGCATGACTTTGAAAATATTTCCTTATGTTTTATATATATATATGTAAATATATTTTTTTTTGCTTTTTTATGTCTTTTCAAATTTCTGTCTTTTTTTGAAAAGCATTCTCCATTAGAAGTATGATATTTTAAATCTGGAAAGGTTTTTAGAAATTATTCAGGCAAAAGCTCATATTTATATATTCAAGAAAGTGAGATCTACAAAATTTGAGCAATTTATCCAAGGTCAATCAGCTAATATGTGGTGAAGCACAAATGTACACTTAATTCCTCTCACTCCATGTCTATCCAAATTAAACCATATATTCTTTTCCTATAGGATATTAAGTTGATCCAGTTTAGGATTCTATGGATTTAAAATGTTCATACAATCATATATTATCTAGTACCACATTTTAATATAAAAAAAAACTTAGTAAAGGGAGGTGTCTTTAAATTTTTTGAGTCTAGAAAATTGCATCATTATTGATTCAAAATATTTTAAATATTCAAAGAAAAAAGTTTATAATTAAATGGCTTATAATTCCGAAGTTTAAGTACAAAAGCAACCTAATTCACAGAAACAAAAGTCAATAACACTATGAAAATAGAAATTCAACTAGGAAAACACCGAAAGTGCAAGGGGAAAATTCTACAATCAATAAGTGTTTCTTTTATGTCTTTCTGTCTAGACTTATTCTGTGGCATAAAAGAAATTATATTGTTATGTTGAATTATTTTATCATATATTTGCATGTTGGTATGAGAAGAGAATTAAAGTGATAGGATGACATAGAAATAGTACATTAAAGGAGGTAGGGTCTTAAGAGATTATCTAGCCAACTTCTTCAAATTCATATGAAGATTCAGAGAAGTTAGGTGTCTTAGCCATAGCCACCAAACTGGGTATTGGCAAAGCTTCCACTAGAACAACAAAATTGATTATAGCAGTAACCAATATCTTCATATGTTGGGGGAAGAAATAGCCTAGATAACTAAAACAGTCCCATCTAATTTTAAGATTATATAATACTATGATTTTATGGTTATTATATTTATTCAGCTAAGTAAGTCCTAATTCTTAAACTCTTACCGGAATAATTTCTGTCACCCATGGTAGAAATAAGTTTTTTTTTCAATGTCCCCTTAAGTGGTTAAGTTAAAATATTTGGTAGGTGTTCAGAATGTATGGAAGCAAAAGACAACTGAAAGCAGAATATGATAAAGATGTGAATTAAAGTCCAGCTGAATAAAAGTTTGGTCCCATATAATCTAGAAAGTATTTGCTAAGATCCTGCTATAAGTAAGGTCCTCAAATAGGCACTATGACTTCAGATTCAAAATAAAGTCCCTAACCTCAAGGGACCTCAATTTCATTAACAGCATGGGATACGTAAATAAACCTTAGTAATTTAAAAGAATTTATAGACCGCTTTCTTTGTGCCAATCATTCTGCTAAGTACTTACTGAAATGTAAATACAAGAAAGATAAAAGGTAAGTCTTTCCTAAGAGGAGCTTATATTATAATGAAAGAAGATAATACGAAAATCAGGTGAGGAGACAAGGGAGTTGTGGTGGATAAAAAATACCTAGAATTAGGAGTGGAGCTTGGAGGGGAATGAATGAATGAACATAAATAGGTAGCCTGTTTACTTTCCTTAAACTTCAGTCTCTAGGAAGAACCAACAAATCAGAGGATGTCACAGAGATGGAGTGATCTTCTTTATGGTGATATTATAGATAGATGGATAGATAGATAGATAGATAGATAGATAGATAGATAGATAGATAGATAGATAGATAAATAGATAGAGAGATAGAGAGATAGATAGATAGATAGATAGATAGATAGATAGATAGATAGATAGATATAGATATAGATATAATAATAGTAAACATTTATATAATACTTACTATGTACCAGACATTGTACAAAGTACTTTACAATTGTTATTTCTTTTGATCTGCACGACATCTCTGAGAAGTAGGTGCCACTATTATCCCCATTTTAGAGATGAAGAAAGGGAGGCAAGTATATATTAAGTGACTTGCGCAAGGTCTAACATCTATTAAGTATCTGAGGCTGGAATTCAGGTCTTCCTGACACCAGCCCCAGCCTTCTACCCACCACATCATCCAGCTGTCTTAAATAATCAGAGACAGAGGAAGCAATCACTAACGACTAATGGAATTTTAAAAGATTTCCATAAAGATAAGACACAGCTAAGTTTTCAAGGATACCAGAGTATCATAAGACACAGAAGTGAAGAAGGAGTAAAGTTCAGGTATGGGCAATAGTTTGAAAAAGAACAGCAGGTTAGAAAGGGAAAGTTCCAAAATAAAAACCTTCATAAAATGGGTATTGAGGAATATTTACAGATTAAATATGACTTAAATTTACTTGAAATATTCTAGAAATAATTATACATGCCAATAAGAAGAGACGTTTTTCTTTATATGTCAAGGAGCAGAGTTATCTATTAAAACATATCATTAGAAAGATTATTTGTGTGGACATTCAAGAAAAATGCTTTCTGTTTCTTTCAGTGCAAAGAATTCTGAATTTTAAAGACGTTATTCTCAACAGTTTTACAATAGTTAAATGCAATTTTAAAATCTGATTGCTCATTCTGTGCGTTCTCTTATCCATTATTTGAACATTCATGTATACATGGAATGAGTAGCTGAAGCAAGATAATATTGAATGAGTAGACTAGTGATGAAAATTGCTAAAACGAAGAGAAGATCAAGTATTCCTCTTTCTCAGAATTCCTGCTATTGTCAAGTTCAAAGAGAACCCAGTAAACAATGGATTATTTGAAGCACTTCATTTGACAATGGAAAAATGGAGGGATGATTGGGGAGGTGGGGGAAGGTAACAGCAGAAGGTTGAACGAATTGCTTAAAAGCTTAAGGCTTTTCAATTACATAGCTTTTGGCAGTGAGAAGTGACTTCAAAATGCTGATATAAACAGACCAAATAAAATCTGTGAATTAAAATTATTCTTACACCCCAAAGGGACACATCATGAGAAAGGGAAGATGGGAAGTCATTAAAAGCATGTCAAATCTGGGAACGTTGAGTAAAGACATAAAGGCACCTAGGAATGAAGAGCATGAAATGCCAAACATTGAAGTGTTCCGAAATAATCAATTTTTACAATATGTCGTTAGGCTCAGCAGCCTCTAATAACCAACTCCATTAGCCATAACCTTTGCTTTTCACCTGAAATGATATTCGATAGGGTCGAGGTGCAAACAAGATTTGCTATTACTATGGGCCCTCCGTGACGTAGGAGTTACTCATTGTTAATAATTTTATAGACTGGAGAACGATAAAGTATAAAAAGCACTGGATTTGAAATAAGTAGATATAGGTCCAACAATGAGTTCAGTCAATCATTGACTGTGTAAGATCATGCAATTCATGTTTTTTCATCTCTTCATCAGTTTTCTCATCTGTAAAATGAGTGGATGGAACAAAATTATTTCAAAGATATAACAAACCCCATCATTTCATATAGACTTGGTAAGAGATAAAAGTAATTATTGACTTGCCTATGAGGTTGCTTTCAATTAACTGACAGATTAGATGACGATAAGATAGAGCATAATCATAAGAACTGCAAGAATTCAAAAATCATGAAGCTCTTTATGACACTCTGTAGAATCTTATTAAAAAACACGAATGTTCAACCTGAATCTTCACTGTTAGCTACTGTATCACAGCAATGTGCCCTCTGGAATTCCTGAAAGATAAAAGACCTGGTCCATAGCTCTAACTGTTTATGAGAGTCTGATCTAGGCATTTAGACTGACAATTAAATAGTATGGAAAATGAAACAGAACATGAAAGCTATCTGTAAAAACTATTCAACCTCTTCAAAATGAGTCTAGAAGTCAAAGGTCAAAGAAAGAATAAGTTGCTGTCAAACTGAAATGGAGATAAATATCAACTATCACTCTGTCTATGGTTCATCTTTTAAAACTGTATTTTCCAAGATACATTTAAATTTTAAAAGAATGTTTATCACAATTGATAATTATCTTAGCATTTTAAAATAATTTCATAATAATATTTAAATAAACAAGAAAATAGATGGCATGTTTAAAATTCTGTTACTTAAACATTTTTCAATTTATGTGAAAGAAAATTTCTTCTAAAATTCATTTTTTAAAATGATATCATATTTATAAGATACAATTAAGAATAATGCTCACAAGGAAATTGAAGTTGTTTTGGTCCTCTTTTCCAACGACATTCTGGATGAATTGTTATGAAATAAAAGAAAGAACTTTCCCACTATAAACCAAGAGTGAGGAAGTGATGCAAAATGCAATTAACTCCAAAGACATACTAAAACATAAAATTTTATCACTATATCTCATCACACAAAGGATGCCATATTGTTATTAGATCATTGCTTCTTTTGTATCTCTCTCTAAATATATTTGATATATTACATGTGAATGTATATGTATATATACATATATACTTGTGTACATGTATATATTTGTATATCTAAGTATATATTCATACTTTTTTTCTTTTAATTTATATTCTTCAACAGGGAAGAAGGAAGAAATGGACCAACCATTTTTCAATCAGCTACCATGTGCTCAGAAAGATGATCAACATTTAAAATTACTATTTCATTTTCTCCTCACAAAAACCATGTGAGCTGGATGCTGTTATTATCTTCTCTATTTTTATAGCTGAGGAAACTGAAGCAAATACAGGTTCAATTATGTTGGTTCAATGTTTCCTGTGCTATAACCTTCATCCAGTTGCATTGACTGTGTGAGGGTAATGATATATGTGAAGATTTGGAAGAATCATAGAGCTTCTTTATCCATATGCTAATCACTTGTACTTTCCTCAAAACCCAGGATTCTGTGCAGAAAAAGCCTTAGAGACTAATTTAGCCAAGTCTTCCTTTTTTATAAAGGAGGAAACCAAGAACCACAGATTAATTGGTTTTACCTCAATTTCATCAATGCTTGAAAATATTATGTCTTAATGAACCAAAATTTAAAAATTTCATTTTTAAACAATTTTTTGTCTTTCTAACTTTTTCTTACTCTTCTTCATCTCCTTGTTCACTGTCATCATGATCGGTAATTACACTGTACCCCCTTTATCTCCTAATCAGTCATTTCTTCTCTGTCATTTTCCTTCATGCCAAATCTTGGCAATATATGTAACAAATTTAGCTATTCCTTTTCCTGTAATCTTGAATTTTTGTCACTCTGTCATATCCTCTTCATTCATAGTTGTATGCGTCTTTTCACAAATGAAGGAAGCCAAAGAATCATTCCAAATGAGACTACTACCTGATGTCAAGTGAATTTTTCATGGGGCCCAGAAATACTTTAATTCTTCCCTGATTTACTGTTCTGAAATTCCACTTCTGCTCGTATCATAAATCCTTTCAAGTAGAAGAACTAACCTGCAATGAAAAGGCAAAAGCATTTATTGAGTACCTATTTTGTGCCAGGAATTGCACTACACATAGGAAAATAAAAGACAAAAATATGAGGTCCTTCCCTCTTGGAATTCCTATTCTATCTCATATCTTGTGGCTTATTACCTGTCCAACAAGCAGTTACCATCCCCAAAGTAGACTTACGAACCACCACTACGGCATTTTTTAGGATGTAACATTTTTAGGATTATAGGATTGTTCTGTGACCTCAGCAAATTAAGAAAAAAGAAAAACAAACAAACAGGTTGATATTCATTCCTAATGAAGGAGTAATTACCAATAAAACTAAAAAAACAGCCACAAAGTAAGCTAATTCAGTTGTCAAGATTCTACACATGATGAAAACAATGTATAAATGTTTTTCGTTTTTTTTTTTTTTTAAGGTTTTGCTTTGTTCAGTTGTTTGTTTAAGAATCCAGGGTGGCGTTGGGGACTTAGTACATTTTTAAAATTTCTCTGACAAGAACACAAAGGCAGATTGTAAAAAGTGCTTTGGGAGAAACTCATCCTATGTAGATGCAATGAAACAGTATAAAATTAACCAAAAAAACTGTAGATACGTTTCTTCTCACATCTATATCTATCTGTCTCTCACATATACGTGTATTATACACATGTATATATTGCATACAAAAGTCTGCACGTGTTTTGTGTGTGTGTGTGTGTATACACACGTATTGATAATATTATGCACCTGGGATCACATTCTTATTCTCCCGCCTCATATCTCTTCTATCCAAAGTTTTTGCCAATTGGAGGAATCTCAACATGAAATGGGCTGAGATACAAAGAACTATAAAATATTTAAATCCTCCTCCTTTTCAATTAGTTTCCCATAAATGGGCATGTTTTACTGCCTGCTGAACTACTATTTTTCAGAGATGTTGGAATTTTGGTGTAAATAACAATTTTTATTGCTGTTATTGTCTTCCTCTGAAGAATCTATGAATAGAATTCAGGGATGGAAGGAATGTGTGCATGTGGGCAAGGATCAAAGAATAAGGATAAGAACACAGAAGAAAAAGTCCTTTCTCAAGAAGCTTAGTATTTTCATGTGTGGCCTATTCATCTATAATAGGTGATATTAATTAATAAATACAATCAATAAAAATACGAGTAATATATAAATAATATATGATATTAATCAGTAAATATATTGATCAATAAATATAATGAATTTTGGGATAGCAATCCATTAGTCAAATTAATAGAATTTTCAAAAAACCTGCTTATTAAGTGTCCACTATATGTAAAATATGTAATAATGGATAATCTGCATGAAATCTATTGAAAGAAAATCAAATACTGAACTTCTACAAAAGAGGGGAAAGTGAGTGGTACTGAAACAATTTCCAGAAAACATACAGACGCACACACACATATGTGCATATCTGTGTATATACACATACATACAAAGACTCATATGTGCTTGCATGTATACATCCGTAAATACACATATATGTATGTGTATATGTATATATATGTGTGTGTGTGTATGTGTATATATGTGTGTGTATGTATTATACAAATTTTCAACTGGAAAAAACAACTAATCACTGCATATTTTATACAGTCACCTAAAAGAGAACTGGGTAGTGTGATCTTTCCCCCTCAACTTGCAGCTCTATAAACGATAGGAGACCAAAACAGAAGTTTATTTGAAAGCTCTCTTTTTCTCTCTCCTTTTCTGTGTGTATGTCGGTCTATTTTCTTTGTCTTTCTTAGTTAGAATTCCTCACATTTTAATTCTATCTAAAGATAGTGGATTAACTATTTGTCTGCAACTTTTGGCGTTGAAAGGAGCATTAAAAGATTTTATTACTGTACATGATGACAAAACTTGTATTTTAATGGAGTTAATATTTGAACTTAGATCTTCTACTTGTAAAACCCTCTATCTACTTCTTATGAATTCTTCAGAGAGCATGTAGTACCTGGAAGAGACAAAAAATACCCTGGGACCTTTCTTCCTTGACTTTAGAAAGGCAGAGAAACTAATAGAGTATTATGAGAAATAATTAAAGGAACAATTCAAGCTTTTATAGCTTTATGCAGATTTTAAGTACTTTGGACTAAGGCTTTAGAAATATAGGTTATGATCTCAGTTCTTGCAATAAATGAGCTAGGTAATCTTGAATAAACATATAACTTCTCCAGATTCTTCCTTGCAATGTAGCATGAAGAAGAGGGAAGTAGGCAATTGGGAGATCACTTTTTGTACTATATGAACTTTTCGGAATTTCAATTGCCTCATAAAACATTAGGCTTGGACGGAACGGTCTCTATCAGCAAGAATCCTCGATAGCAGAGCTAGAAAAACCCTTATAGGTCCATCTATAGTAACATTTTCTTAATACACATGAGGAAACTAAGGACAAGAGGGGGTAAATCTCTTGCCTAAGGTCACACTTCTGGTAATAGCATTTGAACCCATGTTTTCTGACTTCAGAACTAGTAACCTTTCTATGACACAAAAGGATAAAAATAACAATTACAGTTGCAAGAAAAATTCAAGTTGAAGTAATATAATTGAGATTCTGGGCTTCATTTTAATCTTGTTATGTAGATGGTAATGTTGTTAGCATTTTATAAATTAGGGAAACGGTGTCTGTTCACAAGTATTTATTAATCATCTACTTTGTGTAAGACATAGGTACTGTGTTGGAAGAAAGATTTAAAAAAAGTTATGATCTATATCTTCCAGAAACATATACATGAGAAGGGGTATCAGGAAAACTAGCCATATAAAAACAATATTAAGCCACGCTGCAATATTTAAAATGTCCTAAACGACATACCAATTAAGTGTCATGGGGCTTTTGTTAGAGAGCAACCACACCTGGTTAGGATAATTAGAAAATTTTTCATGAAAAATGCCATTCTTGAGGGATTCTTATTTTTTGAAAGACTTTATGATTCTGTAAAGACCAATGGTAAAACCTTAAATTGAACTTGAACATATGTTGACAAGTAAAAGATTATAACACTAATAAAAACTTCAATATAAGATGAGGATTATTTTCTATTTAGTCATAAGGAAAATCAATTTTAAGTTAAATAGTAATTAATCTTGTAAAATGTCAAGAATTCTTGTTCTGGATTAGGAAGATCTAGGATCAAGTCTTAGCTAGGATGGTTGCTACCAGGATAACCTTTGTCAAATCACTGACACTCTCCATTTCAGTTTCCTCAGCAGTAAAATAATGAAGCTGGAAGAGATACCCTCTGGCATCCCTTTCCCCTCTACACAAGTTTTCCTGTAAATCCTATTTAACAAAGTAAAGTAAATAAAGATCTTCAACTAAATTTAACTGTTATTTGTAATTAAACTCCATACAAATCTTAAAATAAAACTTCCAGACTTCCAGTCTAATCACATTATTTCTCCAATCAAATCTTTAATGGTACCTGATTGTTTGTAGGATAGAATACAAACTCTGTAACCTAGTGTTAAATTCCTTCACAATAAGACTTTATTATGATATTTTAGCCTTATTTCACGTTATTCCTAAATCTGGATTTTTTTGTGCTCACTAAACTATATTACTAGGTACTCTTCACACTTGACATTGCAATTCTTTCTTCTGTTCTTTTGCAGTTTTCTTTCAGCGACAGAAAAGCAGTGACTTGTAATTCATTTCATAATGTCTAGTTAATAGTTGCAGTTGATTTTTCTCATTTTGTGTATTATGTGTGTATATACACAGATATATCTATTATACAGAATTTTTAAGATGAAAGTGGAATTTTTAAAAGCCCATTATCTATTATGTGTGTATACATGTACATGTAACAAGACTAGTCCTGCAAATATAATATGGGGGGATGCAAGTGTCTAAAGGAGATAAAATCGACATCTTTAGAATCTTTTACCTTTTCTCCAAGGGAAATTTTAATTCCTGGCAGTTGAGAAAGCAAGAAATAGAGGGAAGATTTAGCCCACTCTCCTTAGAGAGAGAGGTTCCTGGGTTAGAATTATATTTACTTGCTTCCTTAAATATTGATCATCTATAGGATATAATGTTTAGGCTGAAAAGTATTTTTGATCACTAGCCATTAATGGAAGAAGGTGGACTCAAGTTATATACTCTAAATTTGCCTCCTTTTTGATCAAAGGCAAATACCACAATGGATACACATAGAAAGTAAATATCAGAAAAAAAGTTTTAATCCAATTGATAGCAAAAGTAAAATCGGAAAAATAACATATGGGTGAATATATACCAAATAATAGAGAAAGGAGATCTCCTATTGGGAACAAGGTAAATCAGCTTAATAGAGAGAGTCTCAGATTTCTCCCAAGGGAAAATTCCGCAAAGACTCTATTGTAGCAAGCTAGGGACAGGAATATGTTAGTCTCTTTCATGTCTGCATTTTCTCAGAGTATTGTTCTCCCTTCAGCAATCTGAAGTGAGGTTAGCAACATCCATCTTAAAGCCAGAAGCCAGAAGAAGTCTCAGCAATGCCAGATTCCAAAGTAAAGCGAAGAGATTCCCAAGAGTGTAAAGAGATTCAAGATCCCTGAAAAGAGAAGAGTTTTCCTTTCTCTGATTCTTTCCAACTCTGACTTAGCTGTCATACAGACGTGGGGCATAGATTTCCACAAATGAAGAGAGAGAACCATACCAATGGGCTTTGGAACTCAGATTATATAAACATATTTCTCTCTCTCTCTCCCTCTCTCTGTCTCTGTCTCTCTTTCTTTTTCTGTAGGTATGTATGCATGTATGCATGCATATTTGTATACACACATATAAATACATATGAACATACATAGGCTTACACATACACATGTCTGTTTTTATATTTACACACACATTATATGTGTTATATAAATAAGCTAATATCAATTGAGCATTCTCAACAGAAATATTAGAGTATTTAATGCTTGCTCTTAGAAATATGCACATATGTACATCTTTGATATATACATCTTTACACTTTACTGGAAAGTATTGATTTGCTTTTATGTTGTATTTCTTATGACCTTGAAATCCCCACAAAGCTACATTCTATTTTCAGATACTGGGATATCAACAGTGGGAGCAACCCTGTCAGAATGAGCTATGAGACTAAGTCATTTTCTCCTGTATTTGTTGTTACTGTTGTTTTTATCTTTGAAAGAGTTTTAAAGCAAAAATGATGTAATCAACTTTGGGGTAGTAGAATTTATTTTTTATCCCTCTTTTAAAGTCATGGAAAATCAAAACTTCAAAAAAAGTGCATATATGCATGTGAACATCTATGTAGGTAATATAGATAGATTATATCTATAATTACAGTTATGAAGATCCCCAAATAAACTTTTTATACATATAATCATCTTTTGAGCATGTATATTTCTATTTTACTACATATCATATAAATAAACATGATACAAATAAACTTGCTTATTATGTATATACTACCAAGTGCATGTTGATGTATGTGTAGTATTATATTGCTGCATATGCACACATGCTGTGATCATACATACATACATACATACATACATACATACAAGTGTGAGGTTGTGTATACACACATATACATGAAAACCATTTCGGAATGAAGAAGTAACCAGAGTCAGCGTGAGAGATTTTGCCCATAGAACAGGTATAATTCAAGTACAGGTGCAATCATGTTAAATAGAAGATAATTATTGGAATGAAAGAGCAAAACAACTAGTAACAGTGTAGGGGTCACTGGAAATTTAAGCATATTTTCAAACTTGAGTTCATGATCTTTTCCCTTTATCCTCCTGTTGCTTCTTACTTTTCTTTTTCTCTCTATGGTACCAGAATTCCCTTCATACCCTAACGTTTATACTCTGGAATTATGTTTAAGTTGTCATTTTCTCTAACCTCTGATGTTACTTTTTGAGCCCTGTTTATGATATCTCTTTTCCTCTTTAACATTTGCCTCCTTTCTCCCCTTTCTCCACTTCCAATGAATACCCCTCAGGTAATCTGTCATTACTGACAACTAGGAACATTGATTTATTAACTCTCCAGTAGTCCTATCTCTTTGTTCTCATTCATCTCCTCCATATTATTAAACTATTAGGAAAATACATACATACATACATATACACATACATACATACGTACATACATATATACATATATTTTGAGTCATCACTCTTTTGCTAAAATCTTTAAAACCTTCTGAATAAATTGTGAAGTTATTTACTTAGTAGTCAGGGCCCTCCTAGGCATCTCCCACATTACTCTCATCCATCAGTTCTATGTTCCAGACAAAACAGACAACTTCCTTCCCTCCCAATATATTTAACTTTCATAACATCATTCCTTACCTCACTCTCAACCCTAGGACCAGCTTGCTCCCTTCCCCACGTTTACCCACTGAATAGCTCATATTGATTATATCAGCCACAATCAGACACATGGTAACTTGACTGTAGGAAGATTTTTAGGTACTTGTCAAGAATGAAGGACAACAACCAACCAACTTATTCATCCCATAAAGAACAACTCAAATGGTGCCTCCTATAGGAAGCTTTCCAAAGTTCTCTATAGCTGGAAATTATTTTCCCTCATAAATACCATGCAGTACTTTAAAAACAAATGATCCAATGCACTTACCGTTCACTGATAGTCAACTGTCAGTGATGGCACCAATGTTCAGGGCAGACCTTAGGGCTCAGAAATATGATTATACCACATTGACTTCATACCAGTTTCCCCCAGTCATCACTCAAGAAAGAATACCTATGCAGAAAGGATCGGTTATTACCACCAACTGCTGATCAGCTGCTACCCATGGAGAAAATCAACTAGTCTAGCGGCAGCAGGAAGACTCACTAGAAGAAATAAAAAAGGAAGGAAGGAAGGAAGGAAGGAAGGAAGGAAGGAAGGAAGGAAGGAAGGAAGGAAGGAAGGAAGGAAGGAAGGAAGGAAAAAAGGAAGGAATGAAGGAAGAAAAAAGAAAGAATAAAGAAACAAAGAGAAAGAAACAAAGAAAAAGAAAGAAACATTATAGTCATGTCAAAACTCTACCACCAACATCTATAAGTCACTTTCTAGAGGTCTCTGGTGATAGCCAAGACCCTAATTTCAAAAATTCTGGGAATAGCATTTGCATCAAAAGCACTGCTCTTGTGAGCTGTCCTAACACTGCAACCAAAATTCAGACAAGCAACAGTTGTTAAGAAGGGGAATGTAGAGCTATGTAATACATTGAAAAGAGAGTTTTTGCTGTCAAAGCCCTTGGCACTGTCAAATGGTTTAGCATCAAACGCGGTTTTATTGAGGAGAAGTTATAGTAAATAAGCTGTAATAGTCTGCTTTGCAATTAAACCATAAAGATCATGAATTTTCTCCAATAGATTTGCAGTGGAAGCCACACACACACACACACACACACACACCCTCAGTTTTTGTCACAGTGATTAGAAGAGAAAGTGCATAATTAATATTTTATTTGTTTATATAATATGGTTTCTTTTATGATGATCTGTCTTGCTGACTTCTCTCCTTTCTACCTGTGGTCTACTTGATGGCTAAGTTAATATACAAATCAAAACGTGCATCTCCAATACATAGAACAATCCTAATATAAAATGGGTGATCAAATAAACATTCTTAATTAAGTGAACAAGTTGCCATGAGAAATAAAACAAGTTCTGAAAGACTACATGTGCATAGAGAAACAATAGCTTACAATTAGATGTAATCTCTTTTTATACTGCCCTTTACATACCACATCCTGAATATCATGCTCAGTTCTCCATGCCCAACTTTGGAAAGAACAATCATGCCACAGTGGACAGAATGTAGCCTTTGAAGCCAAAGACACCTGGTTTCAAGTCAGACTTCTAGTAGAAATAGGCTATGTGACTATGAAAAATTCATTTCACATCTCAATGATTTAGGCCAAACTGTTAAAAAAAAAAAAAGCTTGAAAAGAAGGTATTGACCAGCCTTCATAGAGAAACCATTTTAACCTGAGACTTTCATATACAAATGTAAACAAGTCTATAATCTAAAAGAATATGAACAGAATTCCTAAAAGAACTGATTTTTTTGTCATATGAGGTCTATTTAATTGAGTATCTAGACTGGGAAAATTAAGGCTTGGAGGAGAAGTGATGATTTTTGCAAAAAAGTGTTTTGGGAGAACTATTATTTATAAGAGGACTTATATTTCCTCTACTTGACTACAAGAAAGCAAAACTAGGAACATCATTGCAATGCAAGTTATCATTAGACAATTTAGGTTTGATGAAAAGGGGAAAAAACCCAACACTTCCTAACAATTATCTACAAAAGAAGGAGACTGCCTTGAGGAGTAAGCTGCCCTACACTGCAGATCGAAAAATGAAAAGAAAACTGCTGTATTACAACTTGTTAAATGTGATACTAAGGGTATTATTGTTCAGGTAAAGTTCAGAATAATGGTTCTTAATCTGGAAGTCCAATGATTTCATTGTGTTTGTGAAAATGGATGGAAAAAAGTTACGTCTTTATTTTCACTAAACTCTATCTGAAAATGACCATTTCCTTCAATTATTTTAAACACCATTTTACTAAAAGATTCATAGGACTAGGAATGCCAAAGTGATCTGTGACATAAAAAGGTTAAGTATCTCTAGTTTGGATTATTTGGCCTCTGAGATGTATTGCAATTCTCAGATTTTTTTGAAGATGATTGCTCCATTCTCGAGAGATGTTTCTTATTCCAAAGGAGACAGAGGTGTACTATTATCTTCTAGCACTATCTATATAGAGTTATCAGTTGGGTCAAGTTTGCCCTACACTGACCTACATACTCACAGAGCTTTAAAACTGAGAATTAGTAAAATAGACTGGAGACAGGCACTTTGAACATTCTCAGACTTCTCCTAAACAGGTCTATTACTGACATTTTCATTACTGTATTTGGCTCTCTGTTGTGGTTTATATTTTCTGCTTTTTATTCCTGTAGCTCCTCTACCACTTAACTCCTCACAATTGCTTTCAGATACACTCTTCACCTGCATAGAAGTAAGAATTCTGCAGTGCCTGATGCACCTGTGGCTATTATAAGAGCCTCTTGGAATGTTATTTTCTCTCTTGATATTTCTGTAAGTAAAACAAATAAAAGAAGTAATTTCACATCACGTCAAGTCTAGTCAATGTTGTTGTAGTAATGTTTTCCATATTATTTGTGGCTGTGCAAGGAATATATCCAATTGTTTATTATACACTTGATAAGAATGAATTTTTTTGGTTATATAGTAATTGTATTTTCCATATAAGAGAAAAATATATGTTTAATAATAACTGACTTTCAAACAAATGTCTTGTCTTCTTGTACAATGACGTTCTTTAATTTTTAATCCACTAATTACTCTTAAATTTGGTGGACAAATTAAAGATCAATTTAAAGAATCAGTGTATCAGACTACTGGATAGCTTGGAGAAAGTTAAGTCCTATCTTCCTTCAAACATCGATTTCTCTCTCTCCCTGTCCCTCTCTCTTTCTTTCTCTCTATCCCTCTGTCCCTCCCTCCCTCTCTTCTCTCCTCTTCTTTTCCTCTGTCTCTGTCTGTCTCTATCTCTGTCTCTGAGTCTCTGTGCACATGTGTCTCTCTGTCTCTGTGTCTCTCTCCCTCTCATATGTATGTATATGCACATATGTGTATATCAACAACAACAATAATAATAGGTAACATTTATATAGAATTCCTTAAGTTCAGGTACTGTACTAAGTTTGCTACAAACATCTCACTTTATCTTCACAACAATCATGAGAGATTGGTGTTTATATAATCCCCATTTTGCAGATAAGGAGACTCAGGCAAGCAAAGGTAAAGTGACTTGTCCAGCATCACACAGATGGTAAGTGCCTAAGATCTGGACTCAGTTCTTCCTGACAACAGATCAAACATTCTGTCCACCCATACCACAATGCTGCTTAAATATACAATTACAGACTGACACACACACACACACACACACATTATAATGTATGTATACCAAAAAGTAAAAATAAAATATAACAGCGTGTGTACTTGACAGGAGAAAAAAATAGTAATGATTCACATCAGATGTACCAGTTTAAATTATAGTATTTTTGTTGTTGTTTTTTGGTCATTCCAATCATGTTCAACTCTTCATGACCCCATTTTAAAGTCTCATGGCAAAGACACTGGAGAGATTTGTCATTTCTTTCTTCAGCTCATTTTACATTGAAGAAACTGAGGCAAACAAAGTTAAAGGGCTTGACCAGGGTCACACAGCTAGAAAGCCTCTGGATTTAAACTTAGGTCTTCCTGACTCCAGGTCTGGCACTCTGTCTACTCTGCCACCTATCTGCTTATACTTTAATATAAAATGAAATAAAAGCATAAGAATTAGAATATTTTCATGTTTTCAAAAATTTTTATTATGGATTTACCTTTTTTTAAGTTTAAATGCAATAAACTAGCATTGTGATTTTCAGTTTTGTTTGTTTGTTTTACATTTATGAGAAGCAGCATTACATAATAGGTAGAAAGATAGCTGCAAAACCAGAAAGACTTAGGTTCAAGTACTGCTTCTGTCATATACTAACTGTGAGACCCTGAGTAAGTGATAGCCTCTCAAATCTCTAGATAATTCTCTACTCAAATAAATTACAAAAAACTTTTCCACCTGCACTATTAGAGGGAATTTCCTCTTCTGGGTGTTTGGTTTCTAATTTAATTACGGTTCTAGTCTTTACCCATTAATTTACTCTAAAGAGGACATTTTTAAAGGTTAGCACATCATTGAGATTATATTGCAATAAATCAGTGTTCTATGATTTGTCAATGTAGATACTCCATCACTGATACCTGTCTGTGACTTTCTGAGGACAAAGTAATCATAAAATGATTGCTTTCATTCTAGTAATTGACATAGCCAAACTTCCTGAAACTTGTCTTTACATGATAGAAATATAGTCAATTGATGAACTTGTTTTTCTATTTTAGTTGAACTTGACTGAACTTAGGGACATAAGTATAGACTTCCAGAAGTGAAGATTACCTCTGAAACATGTGGATATATGAGAGTAAATCTTTATAGGGGACACTTTTGAAAATTTTCAAAAAAGAAAATATCATGACAAAAATTCTATTTACCCAGTAAATTTTAATTGTTTCCCTTTTAAATTATCTGTGGCACTTTTCTAATAATCTTAAGCTTACTTTACTACTTCTTTTCTCAAGAAACCAAGAGAATATTTAAGCAACTCTCCTCAGTGAATCAATTTGCTATTAGTCTATAATCAAAATTTAACAAGAAATCCAAACCTCAAAGTGATGAATAAAATAAGAACTCACATTTCATGTAGATTTATTACTTCTCTTTACAACATACTGATTTCATTCTGGTTCTTAGCATCCTGGACTGGGGTTATTTTTAGTGTGGGTTAGAGAGTCTTGAAATCACCACTTCTCAAAAATGCATTTTTTTGCATTGCTATAGAGATATCTGAACCAAATAGGCAATGAATGAGAACCTTGATTTTTCCATATAAGTATTCACTTATTTCCCCAGAATTATGCTTTCCACATACACTGCGATAAATTCTGGTTTCATTTAGTTTCTTATTAGTTTTCCCTCCAAAGGAAGGGAACATATAAGAAAGGAGAACAGAATGTTTAAAAAAAAAAAACAACACTGGTAAGCTGGCATATTTATAACAAGTATTTCCCTAAGCCTGAGTTAAGCAATCTTCCATACAGGGAAATTCATTTAAGAGACTGTTTAGGTAACTGATTAGCATAGGTAAATGTCAAAGATAAATTGGCAGCTAGTGTTTTTATAAGAGGCATACAGTATACAGTGGACCTCATATTGAATTAAAGGAGCTATGGTACACTAGAGTCAGGAAGCAGAACTATACTTCTGTGATTTACAATTCTCATTATTAGAATGCTCTGCATGAAGAACCCACCAATTCATCTGACAGAACATTCTCAGTTGTATAATTGTCTATCTTGGACCAAACGTATTGGTGAAAAAAAGATTTAGGAAAGCAGATAAAATTTTTAAAAGATATAACAATGAATCTAAAGTTGCAACCTACACTCTCAGCAGATTTAACGGGCACACTTAGAGTGTGTTAAACAGATGTGCTTGGCTTCCTGTTTTTGTGGATGTTGAAGATCTCTTATATATGCACTCACATAAACAGATACTCACATGTCTCTGTACAGACTGAATTATGCTTTACTCTAAAACCTTATTTAAAAAAGGAAATATTGTCACACTAAAATAATTTGTCATAATGATATGTCTAAGTGCTGCAGCAAAAAATAAATGTTATTAATATAGCATCATCTAATTATTTCATGACATTTAACAGTAATGGCTAGGGCTAGGACCAGGAAAAAAGATATAGCTTAGAGGGAAAAAGCTCAGAAAGGCTGCATCATCCTCACCTATTTAATTAAGATACAATCATTCTGGAGAGGCACTGCCAGGTACTAGATAGTTCTGAAATTTGAATGGGAAAGACCAGGGTTGTTTCTGTTCTGTCCAGAAACTCTGAGGGTCTTTTCCATCCTGACTGGTCCTTGTGGGAAGTCGAATTAAGTCATCTTTTGCCTAATTTCCTTATTTTTAATTATTTTATTTGTTTTCAGTGTTCTACAATCACTTCCATATAACTTAGACTTTTTACCCTTCATCCCCACCTTCCCTCCTCACCTTCCCCCTCCCTCCCAGAGATGGCATAAAATTTTATACAGTTTCTACACATAACTTCCTGTTAAATCCATTTTCACCTTAGTTATGTTGCATAGAAGAATTAAAATGAATGGAAAAAATCAGAAATCAAACCAAAATGTAATACAAAGGAAAATGATCTGCTACATTCTGAGATTGAATTTCATAGTTCTTTCTTTGGATGTGGAAGGCATTTTGCCTTAAGAGATCATTGGGAATATTTTAAGTCCTTGAATTGCAATGCAGTTCTAACTCTAACAGAAGAAATTCTCTCACACTGTGATTGTTGCTGTGTTCAAAGTTCTCCTGGTTCTCCTCCTTATGCTGAGGATCCGTTCATATAAGTTTTTCCAGGCCTCTCTGAAGGCTTCCTGTTCATCATGTCTTGTAGTACAATTCCGTTACATTCATATGCCACAATTTATTCAGCCATTCCTCACTTGATGGAATTCCCCTTGATTTCCAATTTTTGTCCACCGCAAAGAGTGTTGATATAAATATTTTTGTATATGTGGGGCCCTTTCCCATTTTTATGATCTCTTGGGAATACAGTCCGAGAAGTGGTATTGATGGTCAAGGGTATGCACATTTTTGTAGCCGTTTGGGGATATTTCAGAACTGCTCTCCAGAATGCTTGGATCACCTCACAACTTCAGCCACAATGAATTAATGTCCCAACTCTCCCACACCTCCAACATTGATCATCATCCTGTTTTGTCATGTTACTCAATCTAATAGGTGTGATGTGGTATCTTAGAGTTGTTTTGATTTGCATCTCCCTAATCAATACAGATTTAGAGATAGTTTTAATTTTCTTCTTGAGAAAACTGCCTCTTCATATCCTTTGACCATTTGTCAATTGCGTAATGACTTGTATTGTGCTATATTTGACTCAGTTCTCTATATATTTTATAAATGAGGCCTTTATCACATACAATAGTTGCAAAAATTCTTTCCCACTTTTCTGCTTCCTTGCTAATCTTGATTGAGTTTGGCTTGCTTGTGCAAAATCTTTTCTAATTAACGTAATCAAAATTATCCATTTTGTACTTCATAATGTATTCTATCTATTGTTTAGCTAGAGAATTTTTCCTTTCTCCATACATCTGACAAATGCACTCTTCCTTGCTCCACTAATTGCTTTATAGTATCAATTGTTATAGCTAGATCATATACACATTTGGACTTTATTTTTATGTATGGTGTCAGACACTGGTATATGCCTACTTTTTGCCATGCTGCTATCCAGTTGCCTGAGGAATTTTTGTCAAACAGTGAGTTCTTATTCCAGAAACTGGGGTCCTTGGGTTTATCCAACAGTAAATTGCTGTATTCATTGACTACTGTGTCTTGAATACCTAACACATTCCACTGGTCTACCCTTCTATTTCTTAGCTAGTAACAAGTGGTTTTGATGACTGTTGCTTTATAATACAATTTGATATCTGGTAGAGGTACGGCACCTTCCCTAGCACTTCTTTTCATTGGTTCCCTTGATATACAGGAACTTTTGTTTTTTCAAGAGAATTTTCATATTATTTTTTTAGCTCTACAAAATAATTATCTGATAAGTTGATTGGTATAGCACTGAATAAGTAAATTAATTCAGGTAGAATTGTCATTTCTATTATATTGGCTTGCCCCACCCAGGAGTAACTGATGTTTTTCCACCTACTTAGATCTGACTTTAGTTGTGCGAAAAGCATTTTGTAATTGTACTCATATAGTCCTTGGGTTTATTTTGGCAGGTGGAATCTCAAATATTTTACAGTGTCTAATTAGCTGTAAAAGGGATTTCTCCTTCTATCTCTTGCTGTTGGGCTTTGTTAGTAATACGTAGAAATGCAGAAGATTTTGTGGGTTTATTTTGTAACCTACAACTTAGCCAAAGTTGTTGATGATTTCAAGTAGTTTTTTATTTGATTCTCTGGAATTGTCTTGAGTATATCGTCGTTTCTTCTTTGCCTATTTTAATTTATTCAATTTCTTTTTCTTCTCTTTTTCTTACAGCTAACATTTCTAGTACCATATTGAATAACAGTGGTGATAATGGACATCTTTGTTTCATCCCTGATCTCATTGGAAATGCATCTAGCTTATCCTCATTGCATATAATGCCTGCTGAAGGTTTTAGGTAGATACTGCCTTTTATTTTATGGATACTTCCACTTTTTGCTATGGTCTCCAGTGTTCCAAACAGGAATACGTGTTGTATTTTTTGAATTTTTTTTTAATCTATTGAGTTAATCATGTCATTCTGTCAGTTTTATTGTTGTTACAATCAATAATAATAATTTTCCTAATATTGAACCAGCCCTACATTCCTGGTATAAATCCTACCTGATCATAACGCGTTATTCTAGTTATAAGTTGCTGTGTTCTTTCTGATAATATCTTATTTAAAGTTTTGGCATCTACTGTGTTCATTAGAATAGTCTGTGATATTCTTTCTCTGTTTTGGCTCTTCCTGGTTATTTATCAAAACTGTATTTGGATCTTACAAAGAATTTGAGCAGACTCCTTCTTACTCAGTTTTCCCATTTAGTCTACATAGAATTAGAATTAAGTGTTATTTATGTTTAATAGAATTCACTTGTTAATCCATGTGGCCCTGGAGATTTTTTCTTAGGTAGTACATTGATGGCTTTTTCAATGTCTTTTTTCTAAGATGAGGTTATTTTAGTATTCCACTTCCTCTTCTATCAATCTGGGCAATTTATATCTTAAAATAATCAGCTACCTCATTTAGAGTGTCTAATTTATGGGCATGCAGATCGGCATAGTAATTTTTTTTTTAATTTCCTCATTGGAAGTGAGTTCACTTCTTTCATTTTTGATACTGATAACTTGTTTTTCTTCTTTCTTTTTTTAAATCAAATTGTCCAAAGGTTTATCAATTTTGTTGGGTTTTTTTCCAAAATACCAACTCTTAGTTTTATTTATACTTTTTTTCAAAATACCAGCTCTTCGTTTTATTTATTACTTCAATAGTTTTCTTTATTCCAATTTTATTACCTCTCATTTGGTTTTCAGTATTTCTAATTTGACATTTACTTAGGGATTTTCAATTTGTTCTTTCTAGAGCTTTTTTAGCTGCATGCCCAGTTCATTGATCTCCTCTTTCTCTATTGTATTCATGTAGCCATTCAAAGATATCAAACATTCCATAAGAACTGCTTATGCACTATCCTATAAAATTGATTAGGTTGTCCCATTACTGTTATTCTCTTGAATGACGCTGTTGATTGTTTTTGTAATTTGTTGCTTAACTCACTCATTCTTTAAGATTAGATTGTTTAGTTTCCGATTAGTTTTTGGTTTTTATTTCCATGGCCTTTGACTACATATAAGTTTTATTCCATTGTGACCTGAGAAGGATGCATTCACTTTCTCTACCTTTCTGCACTGGATTGTTAGGTTTTCATGGCCTCGTACACGATTAATGTTTTTATACATACCATGTACCACTGAGGAAAAGGTATATTCGTCTCTATCCACATTCAGTTTTCTCCAGAGATATCATATCTACCTTATCCAGAGTTCTTTTCACATCCTTATCTTCTTTCTTGTTTGTTTTGAGGCTAGACTTATCCACTTCAGAGAACAGGAAGCTGAGGTTCCCCACTAGTAGAGTTTTACTCTCTGTTTCTTCCTGTACCTCCCTTAAATTCTTTTCTAGGAATTTGGATGCTATACCAATTGGAGCATATATGTTTAGTAATGAAATTGAATTGTTGTCTATGGTGACTTTTAGCACGATATAGTTTCCTTCCTTATCTCTTTTGATTAGATCTATTTCTGCTTTTACTTTGTGGGAGATTCGGATTGCTACCCTTGTTTTGTTTTGTTTTGTTTTATTTTCACATCAACTGAAGCACAAAACATTCTGCTCCAACCTTTTATATTTACCCTGCGTGTATGCCCCTGTTTCACATGTGTTTCTTGTAAACAATATGTGGTTGGACTTTGATTTTTAATCCATTCTGCTATTCATCTCCTTTCATCCCATTGAGTTTCTCAGTTATGATTATTATCTGTGTCTTTCCCTTCATCCCCTTTCCCCTTGTTTATGCTTTTCATTCTCCCTTCTCCCTTCCCCTACACAATAGTTTTAATTTTTGACCACTTTGTCCCCCAGTCTTCCCTCCCTTCTTTTAGCCCCTCTCCTTTTTTATCACCTTTTCCATGACTGCTTCTTCCCTCTCTTTTATCCTCCCTTTCCTTTTTTTCCTCCCTTTTCCCCATTTCTTATCAGCCTTGAATCACTGAATGGGTATTGCCTCAGAAACCTAAGACTTAGGAAAGAGCTCAAAAAGGCCAGGGTCTCCCAATGAATTCTGGGTCACTGCCAGTAATCATGTACTATGTCTTGCCACTGGGGAAGAGAATGAGGTGACTGCACTGCTCTCCCTCACTTAAATCCAATTCACTTGCAAGTCAAGACATCACCCTCATGTTTCCATTAATCCTCTTCAAAAATGAAAGAATGATAATGACAGACACTTAATAGCTGTGTGACTCTAGGGCAGTCATGTAACCTCTCTGAACCAGTTTTCTTTTCTACAATGAGGACCTTAAGATTTTATCCTTATCTACAAGACTGTGATCATTGCACAACGGCTCTGTGACCTTGGAAGAGGTATTTATCTTCTCTGTCTTCCAGGACATCCTCTGAGTGTATTAGTTGCAAAGTCTATTAAGTAGTATCTATTGGCATCTATCACAATCAGAGATTTACTATTGGCTCAGAATTTCAAGACCAATGAATCCCACACATTCATTTTACTGATGAAGACATCAAAGCTCAATGATACTAAATGACTTGCCTACAGTAACATATGTAATATGTATCGGAGGCACAATTCAACTAAGATCTTTGACTCCAAGTCTAATGCACTGCCTACTATGAACCACCTGTTAACAACTCCTTGAACCAAGGTTGATTTACATGAAATAGTTCTTGGGTTATTCTATCCTGTATTTCTATGAAGCCTTTTGTGTTCCATGACAATTAATGAACTGAAAGTATGAACAGAAGAGATTTAGAGGCAGTATGTCGTAGTGTATAATGTGTTGGGCCTGGAGTCATGAAGACCTCTGTCTGATTTAAGATATTGACAGTGTCTGGTCCTAGTTAAATTATATAACCTTTGTGGGTCTGACCTCTGAGGTCACTTCCAGTTCTACATCTATTTCCTGATGATTCGATAATTTCTGGGGCTCTCAGGTAACTCCCTAAAAGTAATCTGTGGAGAAATAGTCAGGATGTGGTCTGTGTTTAGAGAAATAGTTCTCACAGCAGGAGTTCTACCATTTGCCCAAATAACTTAAAAGTAGTATACCTATAGACATAAAAATCATATAAAAGTTGTTTATCTGTAGAGATATTAATATGTGGCAGTTATCAGTTGTGATTGGGTAAGTCATGAAAGGAGAAACTTTAAGAAATATGCATGTAGGTCAAGGTGAGACAAGATTCCCTTGGCTGTGATCACTAGCAGAGTTCTTGAAATTAATTATTTGAAGCGTGTCTTCCCCATTTCATTCTCATTTGAAAAATAACATTCTAATATTATTGATAATCAAAGCTTCCCTAAATATGTTATTGATGTTGCTGATGGTACTTTTAATGCTTTTATACTTTTCACCATTTCTCCTCTAAGAGTATGACATATTCCAGTCAAATATGGCAATCAAATTTCCAAGAGAATTTTTGTCAAAGTCATTTTCATTGGTGACATCAACCAAAAAGCTATGACAGGAACTATAATCCTATTTGTCTATATACCTTATTAAAGTGTAAGTATATGCAAGATATTATTCAAAGGGCACTGAGAAAATGAAAAACACTCTCATATATCAAGTATCTGTATCAAAATATTATTTAGAAATAAATATACAAATGACTATTTAGAAGACAAGGTATATAATTATATATACATATATGTATGTATATATACACATATGTATATATATTCATACATACAAACATACATGTGCACACACACACTTGGCATATACTCCATCATTTCCATGGATGAGGTTCCTTTTGCCTCAAATAGTTCATACTAGTAGAGTCCTAAAGGGACCAACGTTAGAAGAAGTGAAATATCCTGGGTCAATCATATCATCTGATAGGATAGAAACAGGAGTGGATCGGTAATGAGAAGGTTTGAATTCATTTCCTGGCTCTCATACTTACTAACTCTGAGAGAAGTCACTGCAACTACAAAATTTTGCTTTGTTTTATCTGCAAAGTGAAAGTACTGTAGACCTGGATATATAACATAATAAAATCAAATACAGAACGTGAAATGTAGTAAGTTACCAAAATAATAATAGCAGTGCTTCTTTGGCTGTCAAAAAAATAGAACCAAGTGTCTATCTAAGGGGAAAGGTTAAATAAATTATTGTACAAAGATGCAATGGGACATTATTGTGCCAAAAGAAATGACAAATACTAAGAAATCAGCAAAATGTGGGAAAGCTTGTGTGAATTAATTCAGCATCAAATAAGTGGAAACAGAAGAGTAATTTAAACAATAACTATAAAAATAAAAATGGAAAGAAATGTAACCCAATACAGTACAATTATAAATGACCAAGTCTGATCCCACAGATTATATGGGAAGGGAAAATAATACACTTCTTTTCCTTCATAAAAAGACTATGAGAATAGAAATTGTATGTTCTATAAGACATGGCTAATGTTATTTATGAAGCATTTTGGCTAAACTTATATTTTCATCTTTGTTATAAGAAGGAAAACAGGTAAGAGGAGAAATATATATTTGAAAACAAATTTCATATAAAAGGAAAGCTTATTAGTAATATTAAAAGAAAAAAATGAAAATAAATTTTACTTAGAATACCCTTAAGGTCACTTCAAGTTCTAATCACATAATCAATATTTCCTGTTTTCTGATTGGATGCCAAAGATATTTTCAGTGGTCTTCTTTATCTGGAATACCACTGTATACCAAAGATCTTAATTAATATCCACCTTTATACTGAATAATTTCTAATCTTGTGTATTTCCAAAATGTCTTTCATTACCAAAAATGGCATATATTTCCAAATATAATAAAATAATTTGAGAGAGCATGGTAGGAGATCCTACCTCTGACACATGTTGACTGTGTGATGGTAGAACCAAAATATAAGGTTTCTGTATAATAAGCTAAAAAAATATTGGTAGAAGTAGATTCTACAACTGAGACTTCCCTATGACAAGGAAATCAGAGGTCTAATTTCTGTCCTTACACTAAATAACCTTTATAAAATTTCTAGTTTGAAGTGAGAATTTTTTTCTTACTTTTTAATACTAAAGGTCATAAAATAATGGTTAATATGTGATATGTTAAACTTAAAAATGAACACATTTCAATTTTGAAAGTATTATCATTTTTCATCTGTAAGATATGTTTCAATGCCTTAGCAGACTGTCAACATTACATGAGGTTCTTGAAATCTACTGGATTGGATCATGAGCTCTGGAAGTATTAGAACACGAAAATAGGTAACAGATTGGAAAGATTGCTGGACCTGGAATCAAGAAAACCTGAGTTCAAATACAGATTCTGACGTTTTGTAACTTTGTGATCCTCGACAAGTCACTTAAAATCTGTTTGTTTCAGTTTCCTCATCTATAAAATGGGAATAATAATCACACTTGCTTACTGAGATTCTTGTGAGTAAGATTTATAAAGCATGTTGCAAAACTTTAAAAACACTATATAAATTCTAGATGATTTTCATCATCACCATCATTAGTATTAGTATTATTATTGTTATCTTTTTATTAAAGTGTTTTTATGGGCTTATCATGAGGACATTCTTCATCTCCTAGAAACTCGATAAGTAAACATATGTTCGTATGAGTAAATATTATTTTTATTGCAGAGTAGAATTTCTAGCTGTTTTTGTCATTCATAGTTTTTTTTTTTGTTTTAAACATCTTTCTTTTATGATTTAATCAAGTTTCACTGTGTACCAAAGTTATAGAGAAAAATCTATCTTCTTTCTTCTTTGGAGACACTCAGGAAATTGTAGGAGAGAGGGGAAAAAGCATACTGCAAAGAAAGTAATTTTTTTCCATTTTCAAATTTTATGAAAGTAAATATTTCAAATGTATTTGCTACTACACCCAGGAGCCCTGTTAGCAAAGCTGCAGTTTGTCTCCTTGAAGCTTTGCCCCCTGTAGATTTCAATAAATCAGAAACATTTGATGTTGCCTGATGGTTATCTGATTTTGCTTTCTGAAGTACATTTCCACTTCAGTGCACCATGGAGGGATTTAAATATTTTCTTTGCCATTTAAGTCTCTCAATCATTAGACATTAATTTCAGTTAAGTTCAAACGGCTTAAACCCATGAAAAGTCTATGATTATGAAGGTTTATAGTTAGGTTAAATCCAGCGTCTTTACCATCAATTTCAGTCACCAGTGCTGTAGAAAAAATTTCTTATCTAGTTCATATGTTAGCTTATGCTAGTACAAAAATAGATATGTTATGATTCTCTGCTGTAATCCTTCTTAGGGTTGTAGCTATCTCTTTTATCAATAAACACATAGTAAATATAAAGTTTCCAGAGGAAACACAAAATGATGCTGCATTGTCCCTAATAAAATTTCCCATCTAGATTTTCATTCACCAGCTATGTTGCAAGCACAATGTGTATCTAAGTAAAGTAAATATTTAGTCTTCAGTATGTTTGGTTTAAATGTGACCTAAAATACAAACTTTCAAAATGTTCCTGTGTATATATATCTAAACATTACATGTGTGTGAATCTATCATCTGCATGTGGACAACAAACATCAGGTGGAAGACAAAACATGGATTCACGAAAGGAGACAAAATTAGACTAACCTGACTTCAGGCCTCATGAAGTACTCAGGTCATTCAGTGCCTCTCAGTTCAAAGTCCAGGAAACCCTAACTGAAGCAAAGCAGGAGACAAAGCCAAATCAGTGCACAGGAAGAACAATTCACAGAAGTCAGGCAGCATGACTCCCAGTGGCCAAGTAGCCTCAAAGGATACCTAGTAGAAGATCTGGCCAGACCAGCACCTAGGAAGTTGATTGTATTTTGTCAAAACAAAATAATGCCCAAAAGGCTCATCAAGGAAAAAAAGGAAACAAGTCCAAAACAGTGCCCAGATATTTCCATGTCTAGAATCAGTTAGTACCACATCTAGAATGCAAAATATTCAGGCCTTCCATTTACTAGCTTTAGAAGAGAAAGGATCAGGCCAGTGGGTGAATAGGAAGGCACCTGACAATTTGAAGGAAGAGTGCTACTAATTTCATCAAAATTATCAGGGTGGGGACTTGCAACTTTACAGCAAAGACAATGTCAGGTTCTGAAATATAGAAGAAAAGGAAAATTATAACATGACCATATAAAAGGATGAAAGGAATGTAAATAAAGAGGGATACTGAATACGACATAGTTTTAGATAGAATTGGGAAATTTTGGTTAATACTTAGATATCGGATGAACAAGGAGAGGAGTGTCAAATTTAAGGATACCTAGAAAAAGCAAGTTCTCCATTGACAACATGCATATACTAGAGAAAATATAAAAGAAGAAAAATATTACTTCCAAAGTAAAATTATATTATCTGCTTGTAATTATTTGTATATGATATGGATTTGTATCACTATGAAAAAAAGAGTTATATTAAATACACACACACACATATATATATACATACATACATATATATATATATTATATATATGTCAAGTTATTTTTTTAATATTGTGTCAATTGACTGGACACATCTGGTCCTGAAAGGCACAACCACATTTATTTACTTATTTATTTTGCCATTTGAAAAGTATTTAGAATACTAAGAAATATTGGTAAAAATAGAAATTCAAGCAGAAATATCTCAGTTTTTTAGAATTTCAAGTATCTAAGAAGTGTGCATCAAATGTCATCTAATTCTTCTTCTGTTATTTTTAAAACTTGATTACTTAAGTTTATTTCACATCCCTTACTAAACTGTGGGCTTCATTTGGTCAGGGATATTTTTTGATATTAATTTCACATGTCCACGATTACATATTCTACAAGAAACTAGCATATCACTCAATATACAGTGGTTGTTAATTAACCATTGAATGGGATGCAATAGAATGGACTAGAAATTGGACTGCTTTAAGTAATTACCCTGGCCCTATCACTTACTAGCTAAAAGAGTTTGATCACATTCAGATAATCTCCCTGGACTTCATTTTTCTCTTATGAAAAGCAAGGAAAACAACATCTCCCCTTCTTTCTGAAAAGGACAGTTGTATGGGGGAAATGAAGTATACATATAAAGGATAATTAAGTGTGACTATAAATGGAAATTGTTTCCCTAAATAGATAGTTTAAAGTTTCCTACCTCAAAGGGTAGAAGCAAAAAGGAAAAGTACAGAGCAGTTCCTTCTTTTACGCATCCAATCAGACTGCAGAATTACTCAATGAGTTTAAAATTGTTGATTACTGCAAGAAACAACATACATTCACGGTAGATGATAGATGGAGATATATGCCTATATTTCCATCTATAATATATACATATACATATAATGTGTACTTTAATTGAAAGGAATTACATAGAATGCCCAATACTTTAGAATTGGATCATAAGATACAATGATATACACTAAAACAAGCTTACTAGGCAATTAAGTTTTTTTTTTTTACTATAAGTAGTGTAAGTTAGCAAATGCATACATATAAACAGTTAAAATAGAATAGAAATACATAATAGTTAAAACAGAATAGAAAAATAGAAAGTGTACATCACCAGCCAAGTCTGAGCACCAACACTTTGACAATCGCCGAGGTGAGAGCAGTCTGCAGAGGTTATGACCGGGAAAGCAGAAGCAGGCATCCCCACTTCTGCAGCAAAGGTTTCCAAAAATCCTTCTCTCACTCATCCCCTTTATACCTGTAACTTCAGGAAAAGAAGACCTTTGGAACAAAGAAGGAAGTCTGACCAAAAGTTCCATTTGTTGACTTAGAAGTATGTGTCCAAAGATGGGCCAGGTCCTTGAACACAGACACCTCCTCCCTTAAGAAGTTTTATGACTCTTAAGCTAAGGCTCTTTTCACTCTGGCTACCTGCTTCATTAACTCTGCTGCTTTGCCTGGTACTCCCAGTTAAGCATATCAACTTTAAGTTACATTCCTTATGTCAGGTCATGTGGGGGTCATGCAAAGGGCTGGGGAGAATCTTCCTCATGTTTCCTCACATGTGTGTACATGTATGTATATGTGTGTATGTATATATATACATATATATGTATATATATAATTATGAAGATATATTCTCTGTCTCAATAGACCGATGGTCTACCAAGACATTAGAGTTCATCTGAAGTTGATATTGTGTTTGATTATTCTACAGAAAGTAACTTTCACTGTTTATCTGAATGTACTCAGAGAGGAAATTGAGAGGAGTAGGAAGCATTTAGGACAGGTATAAAAAAGCCATTTATATTCTACCACAAAATTTGCACATTCTGTCTACAAGGGTAGAATCCAAACTAAGAGAGATTTTCAAAAAATATATTATATTAATGATGCTTTGTAGTATGTTTTCTACATACTGGAGTTAAGCAGAGTTAGCAGAGTTAAAAATACTATAACATGGACACCATGTAATTTAATCCTCCTAGAACATTTAATCATTCTACAAATATACACCAGTGCATGAACTTGCCTTTAAAAGCCTTCCCTCACATTCTTTTTTTTTTATTTAACTTCTAACATTTATTTTCACAAAATTTTGGGTTACAGATTTTCTCCCCTTTTATCCCCTCCCCCCCCCAAACCCAAGCATTCTAATTGCCCCTGTGACCAATCTGCTCTCTCCTCTATCCTCTCTCCCTGTCCATGTCTCCGTCTTCTCATTTCTCCTGTAGGGCCAGATAGCTTTCTTGACCCCTTAACCTGTATTTCTTGTTACCCAGTGGTAAGAACATTACATTTGGTCCTAACACTTTGAGTTCCAACTTCTTTAGCTCCCTCCCTCTCCACCCCTTCCCCTTGGAAAACAAGCAATTCAATATAGGCCAAATCTGTTTAGTTTTGCAAATGATTTCCATACTAGTTGTGTTGTATAGGACTGACTATATTTCCCTCCATCCTATCCTGTCCCCCATTACTTCTATTATCTTATGGTCCTTTCCCTCCCCATGAGTGTCGACCTCGGATTGCATTCTCCTCCCCATGCCCTCCCCTCCATCTTCCCCCCCACCCTGCTTGTGCCCCTGTCCCCCACTCTCCTGTATTATGAGATAGGTTTTCCTATCAAAATGAGTGTGCATTATATTCTTTCCTTTAGTGGAATGTGATGAGAGTAGACCTCATGTTTTTCTCTTGCCTTCCCTCTTTATCCCACCACTAATAAGTCTTTTGCTTGCCTCTTTTATGAGATAATTTGCCCCATATAACTTCTCCCTTTCTCCTCCCAATATTTCTCTCTCACTGCTTGATTTCATTTTTTTTAAGATATGATCCCATCCTCTTCAATTCACTCTGTGCACTCTGTCTCTATGTATGTGTGCATGTGTGCATGTGTGTGTGTGTGTACTCCCACCCAGTACCCAGATACTGAAATGTTTCAAGAATTACAAATATTGTCTTTCCATGTAGGAATGTAAAGAGTTCAACTTTAGTAAGTCCCTTATGACTTCTCTTTGCTGTTCACCTTTTCATGGTTCTCTTCATTCTTGTGTTAGAAAGTGAAATTTTCTTTCTAGCTCTGGTCTTTTCATCAGGAAAATTTGAAAATCCTCTATTTCATTGAAAGACCATTTTTTCTCCTGAAGTATTATACTCAGTTTTGCTGGGTAGGTGATTCTTGGTTTTAGTCCTAGTTCCTTTGACTTCTGGAATATCCTATTCCATGCCCTTCGATCCCTTAATGTAGATGCTGCTAGATCTTGTGTTATCCTGATTGTATTTCCACAATACTTGAATTGTTTCTGTCTAGCTGCTTGCAA
This sequence comes from Notamacropus eugenii, assembly GCF_028372415.1. Lineage (NCBI taxonomy): Eukaryota > Metazoa > Chordata > Mammalia > Diprotodontia > Macropodidae > Notamacropus > Notamacropus eugenii. The sequence continues at coordinate 245,557,122 of NC_092877.1, read as the reverse complement.
TATTTTCTCTTTCACCTGGGAATTCTGTAATTAGGCCACAATGCTCCTAGGAGTTTCTCTTTTTGGATCTCTTTCATACGGTGTTCTGCAGATTCCTTGAATATTTATTTTGCCCTCTGGTTCTAGAATCTCAGGGCAGTTTTCCTTGATAATTTCATGGAAGATGATGTCTAGGCTCTTCTTTTGATCATGGTTTTCAGGTAGTCCCAGAATTTTTACATTGTCTCTCCTGATTCTATTTTCCAGGTCAGTTGTTTTTCCAATAAGATATTTTACATTATCTTCCATTTTTCGAATCTGCACGCTCTGTTCTGTGATATCTGTCTTTCTCATAAAGTCCTTAGCGTCCATCTGTACCATTCCAGTTTTGAAAGATCTATTTTCTTCAGTGAGCTTTTGAATCTCCTTTTCCATTTGGCTAATTCTGCTTTTGAAAGCATTCTTCTCCTCATTGGCCCCTTGCACCTCCCTTGCCAACTGAGTTAGGCTAGTTCTCAAGGTGCCAATTTCTTCAAGATTTTTTTGGTTCTCCTTTAGCAGGGAGCTGATCTGCTTTTCATGCTTCTCCCTCATCCCTCTCATATCTCTTCCCAGTCTTTCCTCCACCTCTCTAACTTGATTTTCAAAATTCCTCTTGAGCTCTTCCATGGCCCGAGCCCATTGGGTGGGCTCGGACACAGAATCCTCGATTTCTGTGTCTTTGCCTGATGGCAAACATTGTTCCTCCCCATCAGAAAGGAAGGGAGGAAGTGTCTTTTCTCCGATAAAGTACCCTTCAATAGTTTTATCTCTTTTCCCTTTTCTGGGCATTCTCCCCAGCCAGTGACCTGACCTCTGAATGTTCTCCTCACACCCTCCTCGCCTCCTGGTCCTCCCAGCCAGCGTTTGGGGACTGAGATTCAAATGCTGCTTCCCTCCTTAGGATTTTTGGCGGGGACAGGGCTGCTATTCAGTGTGAGAATTAAGTTCAGGTGGTCAGGGGCAGGGCCGCCTCTCAGGCTCAGTTCCCTCCAGGGGTTTATGCACAGACCTTCCACAATGGATCCAGGCTCCCGCCCGTTTGGGGAGCCCTTGTCTGCAGCTGCCTCTCAGCTTCTATCTCCTGGGGGGCCCCGAGCCATGGGGGCACCCCACTCCCCTCTCGACCCGCCAAAGACACTCTCTCACCTACCCCCATCAGTCACCTGTTGGTGGGGGTCTTGTGCCGCTGCTGGAGATCCCGTCTCTGGAGCCTTCTCGGATCTGTACCTCTCGGAGCCGCGGCCGCCGCCACCGCCGCAGGTCCAGGCTGGGCTCCGCGTCTGCAGCGCGACCGACCTTTTGCAAGAGGTTTGCAGGTCCCTCTGTGGGTGGAAGGACCCACGTGGTCGCTGGAGATCCCGTCCCCGTAGCCCACTCGGATCTTTTCGTCACGGTGTTGCTGCCGCAGCAGGGCTGCACTCTGCTCCCCCTCCAGGCCCCAGTCCACGGCGCGAAGGACCCCCCGCGAGAGGTTTGGAGGTCTCTCTGGAACAGAAATCTCCCTCCCTCCAATATTCCGTGGTCTCTGGGTGCAGAATTCGCCCTGGGTTGGTCCCCTCTAGCCGTTCTGTGGTTTGTGGGTTCGGAGCTGTGTGTATGTGCGTCTTTCTACTTCGCCATCTTGGCTCCGCCCCCTTCCCTCACATTCTTAATGTAAAATTCATTTAGTCATATGTACAGGAAGTATAGGTCAAAAAATAGTTTAGGACATTACTCATGGAAGAAAACCTCCTCTTTATTGAAACAGTAAAATACTGCCCTTAGTTTGAGTGCTTTGGAATTGACTGTGGGGAAAATAATGAAAAAGCTCTAATTTATTACAATGCCATTCTAAACTCATGAAATCAGTCAAAAATCTGTCCTACCAATTCTTCCAGTAATGGGTCAGGAATATAAATAAAGAACTTCATTCAAAAATAAGTTTTGGGGTTTTTTGTTTGTTTGTTTTTTCTTTCTAAAAACTAATCTAACTTTTTGACTGATGTATCACCAGGGTCATAAGATCTATTATTTTTGATGTATCAGGCTGCAGGAATCACTGTTTTATTTTGGTTGATTTTAGCATTGTTTTGTCACGATTCAAAAACAATTTGCCTTTCTATTTAGGATTGAGGTTCAATTTAGTATTCGGGCATTGAAGGATACTCTACACTCTGGACCAAACAGTGGAGTCAGGCTCAAACTCCAAAGGCACAAGGACATAGACAACTTATATAGAAGTAACGTAACCAATATGAAACTTAGAATTGTGGAAAGCCTTCATCAGCTCTGCTGATTGTTTTGTTCCTTGCAGTACTCACAAGAACCACGCTCAATTTCCTCCTGACTCTACTGTATTTGGACATTAAAATCTTGCCCCTCTGGGTGCAATCCTTTCCCTGTTATACTCCTCATGTCTCTTTTATGTGTTTTATTCCATTAGAATGCATGGTTCTCAGAGATAGAGGTTTCTGTCTTTTTTTCTGGTGTTTGTATTCATGGCAGTTAGAAAAATACCTAACACATAAGTGGTTCTTATATGTTATCTATCTATCTATCTATCTATCTATCTATCTATCTATCTATCTATCTATCTATCTATCTATCTATCTATCTGTCTGTCTATCCATCTATCTATCTATCCATCGATCTATCCATCTATCTATCAATCTACCCATCCATCCATCTATCTATCTATCTATCTATCTATCTATCTATCTATCTATCTATCTATCATCTATCTATCTATTTATCTATGTATCTATCTATGTATCTATCTATCTATCTATCTATAATAGACTCGGGAATAAACACCATTGAGTTTTAGAAAGTATTTATTGGACATTGAAAGGTTAAAAAAGTTTCCCACATGATTGTGGACTCCATTACATATTGTTATTCATGCTGTAGTTTAGGAGCTTAGATCGTTTTAAGATCATAGAACTGTGTAAGGAGTAATTTTAAAAGGATATTAGCGGTTTTAAATTTAATTTCTATTGGAAAAATACAAAGTTTATGTTATAGTTAAGGCTTTCTTGTCTATAAGCAGATTCGTGCATTACGGGCTACCTGTACGAATTCTTGCTTTTTATTGATATGAATTGAACTCTGAAATGACTTTATCTATAGTATTTTTGTCATCTCACTTTTCTCTGTGATTAAAAATCTCTAATGCTTTTCTTTTTCTTCATAAGGAACATCAGTTTCTTGCCTCCTCAGCTCATTATCAGTCCATTACCCTTGTACTAGCTATGCTCTCCTGTCTTGACAATCTTGACTTCTTGATGAACTAGTTTGACTTTGTCCTAGTCCTTTGTTCCCTTCATTCTATAATTAATCTTGCCTTTTCTAGTTTCATACTTGGATTAATCCTACCATATTCTACTTAATTTTTACTTACATGTTGTAAGTGAGAGAGACAATCACAAAACTGTGCTAAATACGTGTTCCATAATTGCAGCAATGCCTTCACTTCAGCAGGGTAGTGCCCTTCACACCTTATTAATCAATTCACAATCTCGTTGAAATAGTTCTTCTAAAACTTTTCATCCTTCTTTAATCCTTATGAGACCCTTACTTTCCATCCTCTCAACCAAGAACCTGGCCTCATATTTCAAAGACAAATTGAGGCCATTTTTGGAATCCTTGATTCCCTCCCCTCCTAAACAAATGATAATATTCAAATGTCTTCCTCCTTTATCTCCTCTTTCACTAGTATCACATGAAGACATGTCTATTTTCTTGATAAGGCAAAATGCTTTATGTGCACAAGTAATCCCACTCAGTTCCATTTTCTCTAACAGTTTACCCACTCTATCATTGTCATACTCGCAGTAATCATTAATGTCTACCTTTTTGCTGTCTTGAAATGTGTCTATATACCTGCTATCTTCAAATAATCCTCCCTTAATATTTTCATTCCATAGATTATCATCCTATATCTGTTTAACATTCTGTGGCTAAACACTTTGAGAAGTTTGTTTACAACAGATGTCTCTATTCCTTTTCCTCTAATCTTCTTCTCAGATCTCTACAGTTTTGTTTCTGACTTCACCATTTCAATGAATCTCTTCATTCCAAAGTTACAAATAATCTCATTACTTAGCTTAATTTGTTTTTACAAAATCATCCTTCTTAATATGTCTGAAGTCTTTGACACTGTAGACAGCTAAGTGTCACAGTAAATAGAGTGAAGTATGTGGAATAAGGAATTCCTCAATTCAAATATTTTCTCAAACACTTTGTCAGTCTGTAACCCAACAGTCACTTAAAAACATGAAAAAAGAAACATTTTTCAAAACAAATTAGAAAAAATTAACCTCTCAGCATCAGTTTCCTGATGTGTAAAATAATAATAGCTACATATGGATCAGCTGTTGTGAGAAACAAATGAGATAATGTTTGTATAATACTTCACAAACCTCAAAGTGCTATGTAATGTTAGTTGTTATTTATTATTAAATACCAAGAGTCAGCTGGTTCTGTAGTGGATAGATGTTGGGTGTTGAGTCAAAAAAACTTGAGTTTAAATTGAGCTTGAAAATATTTGCTATTTGCATGAACCTTTGCAAGTCACTGAAACTTTGTATGACTCTGTTTCCTCAATTGTAAGATGATGATAATAATAGCACCTAACTTGCAGTATTGTTATGAAGAAGAAAAGGAAATAATAATTAGATATTGTATAAAACATTTGGTATAGTGCCTGGTATAAAGTAGATGAATTCAATTCTTATTCCCTCCCCCTATCCATTTTCTCTTTGATACTCTTTTTTTGTGCTTGTGTGTGTGTGTGTGTGTGTGTCTGTGCGTGTTTGAGAGAGAGAGAGAGAGAGAGAGAGAGAGAGAGAGAGAGAGAGAGAGAGAGAGAGAGCGAAAGAGAGAGAGAGAGAGAGAGAAAGGAAGAAAGAAAAAAGTGCTCTCTCCGCATTCTTCTACATGTTATCTAACCAATCATTCATATTCTCCATTGCTCGATCCTCATCGTGGATTTCACTCTAACTGTGTGTGTCCCATAAGATTCTGTCCTGGACCTTCTCCTTTCCTTACAATTTATAGTTTTGCTTTGGATTCTAACAAACTCTTTGGATTTAATTTATTATCTCTATGCAAATGACTAGTATTTCTTTTCAATTTCTAACATTTCTCCTGACATCCAGTCTCATGTTTCATACTACCTATTGGACATTTCACACTCTAAGTTTTATAAACATATTCAAAACAGCTTGTCTTTGTAACTTCCCTAATGCTGTTGATGGCACCATTATTACAGTCACAAAGAATCACAAACTAGGTATCACCCTCAATTTGCAAATTCTTTCAACTTCTATATTCAGTCTAATGCCAATAGGAGAACATTTAACTTTATCTTTGCTAAACATCTCTTGTATGGACTCAGTTCTCTCCACTGACACGGTTGTTACTGAGTTGTTAGGACCTTATTAGCTTATTCTTTATCTTCTGGAATAATTTTGTGGTTGGCCATCCTACCTCAATTTTCTCCCTGTTCCAGTACGGAACCAATTTGGCCTATTTAGTCCTCTATTCAGTTGTTAATATGGTCTTTTTAAGGTCCAATTTTGACCATGTCAATCACCTATTTCACAGACTCCTCTGGCTCCCTATTGCCTCCAATATCAAATAAAAAATCCTGCTTGGTAATTTAAATAATTCATCACTTATTCCCGTCATATCTTTCTGGATTCTTATACCATATCTCTGCTATATAATTTACAATCCAGGGGCACTGACCCCTTTGCTCTTCTTTTCATAAGTGACTCTCTTTATTCTAGGTATTTTCACACACTTTCTCCAATATCTGAAATTTTCTCTCTCCTAATCACCATCTCCAGGCTTCCCTGCTTTACTTAGAGTATCAGGCAAAATTTCACCATTTATAATGTGCCCTTCCTGGTGCTCAATGACCATTAAGTCATGCATCTTTCTGATTAACTCCAATTAATTTTGTATCTTAGTTGTTCAAAGTTGTTTTCATTAAATGTCCCACATTAGAATGTGAGTTCCTTTGAGCCCATATGTGTTCGTACTTTTCTTTGAATCCTAAATACTTAACACTGTGCCTATCTTATAACAGTCATTTAAATGTTTAGTGACTTAGCCTACTCTTTATAAGCTCTTGTTACATTAGTAGCTTAATTTCATCTATTTTGTCTAACAAAAACCCTGAGAACTCAATACTTAGAAGAGAGAATCCTTACTTGAAAAGGGATTTCAGAGGTCAACTAGTCCAACAAGATTTTAGTTTTAATTGATGAAGAAACTAAGGCCTAGGGATGTTACGTGATAAATCCAAGATCACACAGGCAGTAACTGCCAGAAAGATTATTTGAATCACGTGTTCTCTCACTCTAGAGACAGTATTCTTTTCATTGTGCCATGCTACCTACTTTCAGACGTCAATATTCACTAAAAACTTGTAACTGAGAATCCATGACTAATGTGTTTACCTTTCTGAGTTATGCAAAGGATAAAATTAGTTCAAAACCAATACTTAATGAAATTTAATAGTAGGAATATGTCTACTGAATACTTCATCCATAAATCTGAGGAATATCTACCCATTAATGAAAGCACTATCAGTAAAAAGTTGAACATTCCTAAGGAATGTGAAGAAGAGGTATACAACGTGGTATCAAATATATCTGAAATACATACAAAAGGGCAGCTCACAGACCTGATTGACTCACAAAGGGTTCTAGTATCTCCTATTGATGTCACTATTCTTCTTAAGTTGATCCTAACTCTCTTGTGGCAGGTAGTGTATGCTGAATTTGTAGAGTGCTGTTTGGTCATCACAGCTGCTTGGCATTTTTCTGCTGCTCCTTTGTAGAAGTTAATAGCTTCTAGGTATGGCTGTGCTCATCCTTTGCATGATTCTGATAACTTTCAGGTGTGGTCCTGGAGTTTCTCTTTCTTCCCAGCTTCTAGATTTAAGTTGTCCTTAGCTAGGACCAATGGGTTTTGGTCCTGCTCTTTTAGCTTAAAGCCCAGAGGCTTTTCTGCTATAGATCTCTGGAAAGGAAAACGTCTTGGAACTCCATCAGACTAGAGGATAAAATAACTTTCTATGGCCTTTCCTCGAAAAGGCTGTCTCTTTCTCTGAGCCTTGGCCATAGTGGGTATTTCCTCACTAGGAGACTCTTTGTCCTGAATTCTAAGCTCTTTGGAGAATTAAGCCAGAGCCATCCTTGGCAATTGGTTCCCTCAAGCTTAATTTTATTTTTAAAGCATAATTTCTTGTATATATGTATGCATGTGTGCATGTATCTATGTGTGTATGTATGCGCATATGTATGTATTTTTTTACCTCAATTTACCAAATACCTGGGTGGATCCTAGAAAACAGAGTAGAAAGATGCACATATTCTGACTCTTCCCCCACAGCCCATAAAATACGTGTAAAGAATGACTCTCTTTGAAAATTCTAGAGCAGGAGAAGTCACAGAACAATACAGTGTGGGGGATCTCCAGTTCAGGATAAGCTGGAAGGTCGAAGGGAAAGGTCTGCTGTACCAGATGTGGAGCAGACCACAGCCCCGCCTTGGCCATGCAGCACTGGGAGGAGCAGGTCCAGAGCAGGCTTTGGGGAAAGAATCCCCAGCGGCAGCAGAGGTACTCAGATTCCCTCAACTCACAGGCGACAAAAATATTTCAAAGGTCAGTGAAAGGGCTTTTTCAACCTGGCTGAGAAGGGAGCAGTATCCTACCCTAGCCCTGGTTCCAGGCAGTGGAAAGGCAGCAGCATTAGCTGGCAGTGGCAGATGTGGTGGCCTTGGCCACGGTAAGCAGCAGGCAGCACCTATTGTTGGATCCCTAAGTTTAAACCCCCTGGAGGAACTGAGCAACTGGTCTGCATTTCAGCCTGGAGCACACTAAGAAGTAGTGCTAGCCTAGCAGAGCTGGAGGCCATTAAGAACTAAGCTCCTCTCCTTTGATTTTGCCTCCTTGGAGGAATTGAGATGTTACAGGTCCCCAGAGTATACCCTTCTCTTGAAAAAAAAAAGACCCAAAAGTCAAGTAACTGGTTGGGAAAATGCCCAAAAAAGCCAAAAAAAATAAGGGTATGGAAGGTTACTTTCTTGATTCTCCCATCTTTTCTGATAAGGAAGAACAATGCTTAGCATAAAGCAAGACATAAAATTCAAGGCTTCTGCATACCAAACATCCAAAATAAATATGCAATGGTCTCAGGCCATGGAAGATCGCAAAAGGAATTTTGAAAATCAAGTAAGAGAGATGGAGGAAATATTGGGAAGAGAAATGAGAGGGGTACAAGAAAATCAGGAAAATCAACAGCTTGCTAAAGGAGACCCAACAAAATGCTGAAGAAAATAACACCTTTAAAAATAGTCTAACTTAGCTCTGAGCAGGTTTCAGGCACAGAATCTCCAGCAGCTGCGCTGATTCCCTCAACCAGTAGACTCCAAAGGTCAGTGAGAAGGTCTTTTCAGCTAGCTGAGAGGGGACTAGGGTGTCCCCATAACTCAGGTCTCCTCAGGAGGCAGCAGTAGAGGCAGCAGCAGACAGGCTCCCAAAGCAAGTAGTAGCCTGCATTCATTGTTGAAGTTCTCATCAGAAAGCCCCTCACAGAACTGAGTCCTGTGTGGTGGCCCTGCTCCCACCTGAGCAACTGAACTTAATGTCACATTGAATAACACCCCTGCCCTCACCTAAAGCTCTGAGGCTTGGGAGCAACTCATGTGAATCTCAGCCCCTAGTACTGGCTTGGTGGAGCTGGAGGTCAGGGGGTTCTGGAGAGGAAACTCAGAAGTCAAGTAACTGGTTGGGAAAATGCCTAAAAAGGGGGAAAAAATAAGACCATAGAGGGTTACTTTCTTGGGGAACAGGTGTCTCGCCCCATACTTTCAGATGAAGAAGAACAAGGCATACTGTCAGAGGAAGTCAAGGTCTCTGCCTCCAAAGGGAACTTAAACTGGGCTCAGGCAATAGAAGACCTTAAAAAACAAGTTAGCAGCTTACTAAAGGAGAACCAAAAAAATGCTGAGGAAAATAACAGCTTTAAAAACAGTCTAACTCAATTGGAAAAAGAGGTCCAAAAAATCAACCAGGAGAAGGAGGTTTTAAAAAGCATAATTACCCAAATGGAGGAGAAGGTTCAAATACTCACTGAACAAAATAATTGATTCATTTCCCTGAACTCAATTCTCTCTTTCAACGAATTATTTTTTATAATATATTCATTTTATTTATTTTTAATGCTCTACAATCACTACAATAAAACTTTGATTTTTCCCCCTACCTACCCCTCAGCACCCCTCCTCCCTCCCCAAGATGGCATACAATTCTATACAGGATCTACACATACGTTCCTATAGAATACATTTTCATTATAGTCATGCTATGTAGAAGAACTAAAATAAATGGGAGAAATCATATAACAAACCAAAACATAATACACACACATCCACACACACACACACACACACACACAAATGATCTTCTAGATTCTGTGACTGAATCCCACAGATCTTTCTGTGAATGTGGAAGGTATAATGCCTTAGAAGACCATTGGAATTTTTTTAACGTCCTTGCATTGCTATGAAGATCCAAGTCTACCAGAAAAAATTCTCGCACACTGTGGTTGTTGCTGTGCACAAAGGTCTCCTGGTTCTGCTCCTTTCAGTCAGCATCAGATGATATAAGTCTTTCCAGGCCTCTATAAAGTCTTCTTGTTCATTATTTCTTATGGTGCAATAGTATTCCATTATACTCATATACCATAATTTATTCAGCCATTCCTCAATTAATGGGCATCCCTTTGATTTCCAGTTTTTGGCCACTACGAAGAGTGCTGATATGAATAATTTTGTATATGTGGGAACATTCCATTTTTATGATCTCTTGGTTACACAGTCCTAGAAGCAATATTGCTAGGTCAAAGGGTATGCACATTTTCGTAGCCCTTTGGGCATATGAACTTCCTATTTCTTCAAGGAATGGGTATGTGCTTCTGAATAAATCATCTCTCCAGGAGATAAGATGGTGGAGTGATTGGTAATTGATATCTCCCTCCCCTTGTTGACCATGATGAGCCAAGAGAAGATTTCCCCAGGAAAAATCCTGAAACAGTGGGAACAGCAGAAGGGTTAAACAGACTTTCAGTCTGTGAGGCTAGGGTTCCTCTTTCTTCAGCTGGAGACCATTGCAGGATCAGAGCTATCCCAGACAGCTCCACCTCAACAAAGCGAGTGAAGATCCTGAGCCCCATGGGGTGAAGCCAGCAGCTTCCAACACCAGGACCCCATGTGTGCCTCTGCACCCCAGTTGAATCAAGAATACACTAGTGTAGACAGCTGAGTTTGCTTATGCTCTAGCTCAGCAGAGGACACCTCCTGCATCCAGATCACCCTTTCCCCACACTTAATGAACTAGCTCCAGAGTAACTGTGGGGAAACTCAAAATTAACTCACCTGGTCTCTGCTTTCAAACACCAGCCAGCTCAGTAACAGGTAAGCTGCAGCATTTTAGCTTCTAGCTGAAATAGCCAGAGGCTGAAAGACAGAAAGCCTCAACTTTTAGGCACAAGAACTATGGGACAGAGCTCCCTGCGAGACAGATACAGAGATCCACTTTAAAAGCCAGAAAAAGGGTTATTATCTTGTGTAGGAAGCAAACCAGAAAAGAAAACACCATAGTATCTTTCCATGGGGACAAAGACCAAAATAAAAATACCAAAGCAAAAATACGGAATAGATACCATATTCCCATCTGAAGTTTCAGGAGGAAATATGCACTCGCTTGAAGTGCAAAGAGTCTTCTTGGAACAGCTGAGGAAGAATTTTAAAACCTAAATTAGAGAAACAGAGAAAAAACTGGCCAAATATTTTAAAAATATGAAGAAAGAATTAACTGAAGAGAGCAGCTCCTTAAAAAGGAAAATTGGACAAATGGAAAAGGAAGTAGAAAATCTAACTGGTGAAATTAAAGGAGTAATTGGACAGGTGGAAAAGGAGATGAAAAATTAACTGAGGAAAACAATTTGATAAAACATAGAATCAGGCAAGTAGAAGACAATGAAACGAGACATGAAAAAGTCAAATATAATCTAAAGAATGAAAAGATAGAAGAAAATGCAAAATATCTAATCAGAAAACAAATGACTTAGAAAATAGATCCAGAAGTGAAAAATCTAAGGATTATTGATCTACCAGAAAGCTATGATGGAAAAACGAGCCTGGACAATATCATCCAAGAAATCATCGAGGAAAATTGACCAGAAGTCCTAGACTCAGAGGACAAACTAGTCATCTAAAGAGTCCCCCGTTCACCTCCTGACAGTGAACCCAAACTAAAAACATAGAGGAATATCATTGTCAAGTGCCAGAAATATCAAGTGAAGGAGAAAATACTACAGGCAACCTGAAAAAAATAAATCAGATATCGAGAAGCTACAGTAAGGATCACACAGGATCTTCCAGCTTCTACATTAAAACATCAAAGGAATTGGAATGCGATATTCTCTAAGGCAAAGAGTTGTGACTACAACCAAGGATTAATTACTCAGAAAAGTTGAGCATAGTATTTCAAGCAAGGGGATGGACATTCAGTGAAATAAAAATTTCAAGATGTTCCCGATGAAAAGACCAGAACCCAATAGAAAATTTGATGTTCAAACAGAGGTCTCAATAGAGGCACAAATAGGTAAACAGGGGGAAATAATCTTGTCACATAACATGGACAAACTGTTTACATCCCTATAAGAGAAAATGATACTTGATAATTTTGAGAACGGTGTATTTATTATGAAGTGTAAAAGATATACATAGCTAGAGGGAATGGGTATAAATTAAATGATGTGATGATAACAAATGTGATTGTAAGGTGCGAAGGGATTGTAATGGGAGATGTTAAAAGGAGGTGGCAGAAAAAATAAATTCCATTACAGGAAGAGGCACAAAAATATATTATAATAGATGGAAGGAGGAGAGGGAGATGAGCATTGTTCGAGAGGTATTCTTATCTGATTGGAATCAAGGAGGGTACAACAAACGCAGTTAGGTATAAAGATGCAATTAGCTCCGTAGGCAGTGGGAGGGGAAGGGGGAAAGAAAAGGGAGGGTAGGATAAAAGACAGGGAAGAAGTAGCACGGGAAAAGGGGATTAAAAAGGAGCGGGACTGAAAGAATGGAGGGAAGACTGAGGGAGGCAGTGGTCAAAAATTAAAACATTATTGTGGAGGGCAAGGGAGAATTAAAAGAATAAACAAGGTGAAATGGGATGGAGAAGAAGACATAGATAGCAATAATAACTGCCAACGTGAATGAGATGACCTGTCCTGTAAGACAGAGATGGATAGCAGAATGGATTACACACTATAATCCCACATTATGTTGTTTACAAGAAACACATTTGTAACGTAGGTGAATGCACAGGTTAAAAGTAAAAGGCTGGAGCAGAATGTTTTGTGATTCAGCTGAGGTAAGAAAAAAAAACCAAAACATTCTCAGACAAAGCAAGAGTAGAAATAGATCTAAACAAAAGACATAAGGAAGGAAACTAGATACTGCTAAAAGGCACCATAGACAATGAAGAAATTTCATTACTAAACATATATGCTCCAATTGGTATAGCATCCAAATTCTTAGAGGAGGAGTTAAGGGAGCTACAGGAAGAAATATACAGAGAAACTAAACTAGTGGAGGACCTCAACCTCCCCCATCTGAACTTGATAAATCTAACCTCAAAATAAACAAGAAACAACTTAAGGTGTTGAATAGATCTCTGCATAAGGTACATATGATAGATCTATGGAGAAAATTGAATCAGGATAGAAAGGAATATACATTTTTCTCAGCGTTGAATGGCATACATACAAAAATTGATCACGTACTAAGTCATAAAAACCTCATAGTCCACAAAGGGAGAGATACTGAATGCATACTTCTCACATCATAATGCAATAAAACTTATATGTAGTCAAAAGTCATGGAAATATAAACCAAAAACTAAATGGAAACTAAACAACCTAATCATAAAGAACGAGTAAGTTAAACAAGAAATTATAGGAAGAATTAACAACTTCATTAAAGAGAATGACAATAATGAGACAACCTACCAAATGTTATGGGATATTGTAAAAGCAGTTCTTAGGGGAAGCTTTATATCTTTGAATGTCTACATGAACAAAATAGAGAAAGAAGAGGTCAATGAATTGGGCATGCAGCTAAAAAAGGTAGGAAAAGAACAAATTAAAAATCCCGAAGAAAATGTAAAATTGCAAATACTGAAAACAAAAGGAGAGATTAATAAAATTGAAATTAAGAAAACTATTAAACTAATAAATAAAACTTCGTGCTAGGTTTTATGAAAAAATCAATAAAATTGATAAACCTTTGGTCAATTTGATTAAAACAAAGAAAGAAGAAAATCAAGTTATTAATATCAACAATGAAAAGGATGAAGTCACTTCCAATGAGGAGGAAATTAAAACAATAATAAGAAATTACTTTTTCCCAAATGTATGCCTATAAATTCTACAATCTAAATGAGATGGATGACTATTTTAAAAGCCATAAATTGCCCAGATTAACAGAAGAGGTAATTAAATATTTAAATAACCCCATCTCAGTAAAACAAATTGGTAAAGGCCTCATTTCTAAATATATACAGAGAATTTAGTCAAATGTACAAGAATGCAAGTCATTCCCCTGTTGTACTCAAAGGATATAAAAAAGGCAGTTTTCAGAGGAATAAATCAAAGCTATCTATAGTCATATGAAAAAATGCTTTAAATCACTATTGTTTAGACAGATGCAAATCAAAACAACTCTGAGATACCAAATCTAGGACTGTATCTCCAAAAGATCGTAAAAATGTGAAAGGGTCCCACATGTACAAAAATATTTATAGCACCACTCTTTGTGGTGGTCAAAAACTGTAAATCAAGGGGATGCCAATCAATTGGAGAAAGACTGAATAAATTATCGTGTATGAATGTAATGGAATATTATTGTGATATGGGAAATGATGAACAGGGAGACTTCAGAGATGCCTGGAAAGACTTATATGAATGGATCCTGAGGGAAAGGAGTAGAACAAGAAGAACTTTGTACAAAGCAAGAAACGCAATGTGCAAGGATATTTTCTGGTAGACTTAGAACCTCATTGAAAGGCAAGGACTTAAAAATTCCCGATGGTCTCTTGAGGCAAAATACCTTCCACATCCAGAGAAAGAACTATGAAATTCGATCACAGAATGTAGCAGATCATTGTTTTTTGTATAACGTTTTGATGTGTTTTATGATTTCTCCCCTTCATTTTAATTCTTCTATGCAACAGGACTAAGGTGAAAAGATATTAATAGCAACGTACGTCTAGAACTTATATAAAATTATATGCCATCTCAGAGAGGGAATGGGGAGGAAGGGGGAAAATCTCTAAGTTATATGAAAGTGATTGTAGAACACTGAAAACAAAATAATAAAAACAAATGCAAAAAAAATGATCTCACCATCTGGAAGAATCCTTCTGTCAGGCAAGTCTAATCTCTGAAACTCTCCAAAAAATTAAGTGAAATCACCTTAACTTTGTTTACTTATTTCATAAGGTAACCATTTCATTTCCAGAGGGAAGGAAAATATTCATGGAAATGGGGTTCTGCTTTTTTATTTTCTCAATAGAATGCAAATCTATTTTACAGAGAAGTTCTGTTTTTTGAAGAAAAGACGAAGAGTACTTGAACAGAAAATCATGACTTTCAACCATATTTTTTTGGACCACTGTAATGGGAGTTAAAAACTTCCCTGCCCATTGATAGGCCTCAAGTGGAGATATTGAGGGAGCTTGACTAAGGGAGGCTTGTTTTGTATGAAGGCCCACGCTTTTTGCTGATTGCTAATGAGGTACTGAGTCACAACGGGTCATGCCATCTCACTGTGAAGAAAGTATATTTACTCTCAGGTGAGGTTTTTCTTTGGGGCTTAGGTTTTGCAAGAAGATTCATGTACCAGATAACACTCTGGTCAGCCATTTTAAGAAGTCCCTTGGCTGTGAAAATCTATACGTTGCTGTTTCTCTCTCTGGTACTGATATATATATAGCCTATGGCCAGACAGTTAGAAGCTCTGTCTGTTGGTCTTGCTTGTATTTTCTCTGTTGCTATGTGTAATTAAAGTCAGATTGTTTACTCATCTTAAAGTTGCTGTCGTTCCAGAAAAGTACATCTAAGAACCTGTACATCAGTCCCTCCCGAATGCCAGGGTGCTGGGTGATACAACTAGCGATGGATATTATACATACATGCATACATACATACATATGCATGTATATGCATACATAAACATATACACATATATGCACATATATGTGTGTATTCATATACATATATACACACATGTGTGTGTGTCTGAGTGTCTGTGTGTATTAGAGTCCATCTTCCTACGTCCCCCACAAGAAATGAATAAAAATACCTGTCTTCCTCAGCAGGCACCAGCTTACATTCCAACTACCAGTGCCTTTCATATACATCCCAATGAAGATTTCAGGACATGGAATTTAATTAAGCTGACTGGGGAGTTCATAACATTGATCAAGGGCTTCTTGGATCAATTTGCTTCTACTTTTTCATTAGATATGGAAAGCAAGATTTGAAAAGTCATCACATCTTTCTTTCTTCCAAGTGCCAAGTGGCAGAAAGGAATATATACTTGAAAAATCCATCTAGATTCTGGAAAGTCAGGAATATCTGAAATAAAACAGAGTTAAGTGACATTGGGTTATGAATTCCAAGTTAGAAGATAAGAAGTATTGTCCATAGCAATTACTTGGGGAGTGCTGAACTCTTCCTGCATCTAAGTCTAAAGTTCATTCGATTATGTTATGTCAATGTCACCAGGTTTAGACTTCAGTATTCACACACCCTTTCCAATCTACTACATTATGATAATACTTACCTTATATTTTCTACACCAGAGATTCAAAAACTCTGGTTTGTAATCCCATATGGGGTCCCATAGTTGAATGTGGGAGTTGCAAAAATATTAAAATAGTAAAAGGTTTCTGAAAGCACAATGACCAAAAAATTTATTCAAAATCAAATGCATATTGCATCTGTGGTGATTCTGGAAGCTCTTTCCTGTTTTGCTTTGTGCAACTTTGTTGCATCCTTGTTTCTGAAAATCTAACATGTTCATGTTACACTGCGCATACTATCATGCCATGTAATGGCAATGGATGCCAGTAGAAATACCTCAGCTCAGATTTGAGACTATTGTATGTTATTAATTGCAGTGTTTTTACTGTAAGTACAAAGTTTTCTGCTCTTACATAAACATAATCTTTTAAACTATGGAAATTAATTTTGATATTCTCCTAGCATTACTCAGCATGTAAGTATCAAAGTACTACATTTTCGAATTCTATTATGTTAGAATGACTGATTTAAAAAAAATTATGCTATGTCCTTTGTTTATAGTAATATGTTTTTAGCTGAAGCAAGTAAAGACAAAAACTCTTCCTTCAAAAATATTTCTCTGCCATCACGGCTGGATGTGTGTGTGTGTGTGCGTGTGTAATGATGTTTTTAAGTTAAGCACAAAGGCAGCTCCATAAACTAAACCTAGTATTCATCTGAGAAAATATTAGCAATAATCATATATAGTTTGGGACACAAAATATTTTGGTTATGGGTAAGTAGTTAAATTTAGGCATTAGAGTTTAAAAACACTGACGAGAGTGAGGCACATTTTCCACGAGAAGGTTGAAGCATACCTAAAAGAGAGAGAGAAAGAGAGAGAGAGAGAGAGAGAGAGAGAGAGAGAGAGAGAGACAGAGACAGAGACAGAGAGACAGAGAGAGACAGAGAGAGACAGAGAGACAGAGAGAGAGAGAGAGTATAATAAATCATTTTTATAACATGGAACTACTTCTAATAATGATGATCGTGTGGGGAAAAAAAGCCTCTTCACTTAATTTGTAATGAAGTTTTAGCTGTGGAAAGCATGAAAACACCCAAAATAAAATGGCATCTTAATATTAAGTATGCAGAGCACTTCAGTAAACCAAAGGACTGTTTTGAATGACTTTTAAAACATTATGTGAAAGAATTCACCATTCCCCTCCCAAAAGGGATCCCAAACTCAAAACCCCAAGAAATATCGTTGCCAAATTCCAGAGCTACCAAGTGAAGGAGAAAATATTACAAGCAGCCAGACAGAAACCATTCAAATATCAAGGACATACAGTCAGGATCACACAGTACTTTGCAGCTTCTACATTAAAAGATCGAAAGAATAAGGCAAAGGAGTTGGGACTTCAACCAAGGATCGACTACCCAGCAAAGTTCAGCATAACATTTCAGGCAAGGAGAAAGTCATTCTACGAAATAAGGGATTTACAGAGCTTCCTGACCAAAACGCCAGAACTCAATAGACAATTTGATCTTCAAATGCAGGTCTCAAGAGAATCATAAAAAGGTAAACAGGGGGGAAAAAACAAAAACAAAAACTTGTTACTCAATTAGGGCAAACTGTTTACTTCCCTATAAGGGAAGATGATACCTGTTAATCTTGAGAACTCTGCAGCTATTATGATAAAAGGGATATACATAGAGGGAATGGGTATAAAGTAAATGATGTCATGTCAAAAATATAATTTAAGTATGAAAAGGGATTGTAATAGGAGGTGTGAATACGAGGAAGCAGAAAATGGCAAATTACATCACAGGAAGAAGTATAAAACTATAGTAGAGAGAAGGAGGGGAGGGAGATGAACATTGTTTGAGAGGTACTCTCATCTGATTTGTTTAAAGAAGGGAACAATAATCTTAAGTAGATAATCCTAACTAGCTCCATAGGTAGTAGGAGGGGAAGGGGGAAGAATGGGGAGGGAGGCTAAAAGGGAGGGAAGAAGCAATAAGAATAAAGGGGAGTAAAAGTGAGGGAAGCTAAAAGAAGGAGGGGAAGGCTGCAGGAGTAGGGGTTGAAAAGTGAATATTGTTGAAGAGGGGAAGGGAGACAGGAGAGGTAAAAGCACAAATGGTGGGAAAGAGGATGGAGGGAAATACACAAATTGTAATCATAACTGTGAATGTGAATGGAATGAATTCTCCTATAAAACGGAGACGGATAGCAGAATGGATTAAAAGTCATAATCCAACAATATGCTGCGTACAAGAAACACATCTGAAACGGGGGGATACACATAGGATAAAGGTCAAAGGATGGAGCAGAATATATTGTGCTTCAGCTCATGTAAGAAAGGCAAGAGTAGCAATCCTAATCTCAGACAAAGCAAAAGCAGAAATAGATCTAATCAAAAGGGATAAGGAAGGAAACTATATCCTGCTAAAAAGCAATGAAGCAATATCATTACTAAACATGTATGCTCCAAGTGGTATAGCATCCATATTCTTAGAGGAGAGGTTGGGGGAGTTGAAGGAAGAAATTGATAGCAAAACTATACTAGTGGGGGACCTCAACCTCCCCCTCTCTGAACTCGATAAATCCAACCTCAAAATAAACAAGAAAGAAATTAAGGAGGTAAATAAAACTCTGGATAAGGTAGATATGATAGATCTTTGGAGAAAACTGAATGGGAATAGAAAGGAATATACCTTTTTCTCAGCGGTACATGGAACATTTACAAAAATTGACCATGTACTAGGACATAAAAATCTCACAATCCAGTGCAGAAAGGTGGAGATAATCAATGCATCCTTCTCAGATCACAATGCATTAAAAATTACATGTAATAAAAGGCCATGTAAAGATAAACCAAAAATCAATTGGAAACTAAATAAACTATTCCTAAAGAAGGGTTGGGTTAAAGAAGAAATCATAGAAACAATCAACGATTTCATTCAAGAGAATGACAATAGTGAGACAACATAGCAAATCTTATGGGATACTGCAAAAACAGTTATTAGAGGAAGTTTTATATCTTTGAATGCTTACATAAATAAAATAGAGAAAGAGGAGATCAATGACTTGGGCTTTCAGTTGAAAAAGCTAGAAAAAGAACAAATTGAAAATTCCCAAGTAAATACCAAATTAGAAATACTGAAAACCAAAGGAGACATTAATAAAATTGAAATTAAGAAAACTATTGATTTAATAAATAAAACCAATAGTTGGTATTATGAAAAAAACTAGTAAAATTGATAAACCTTTGGTCAATCTGATTAAAAAAAAGAAAGAAGAAAATCAAATTACTAATATTAAAAATGAAAGGGGTGAACTCACCTCCAATGAGGAAGAAATTAAAACAATAATTAGAAACTACTTTATGTGGGCAACTTTATGCCCACAAACTCGATAATATAAATGAGATGGATGAATATTTTCAAAAATACAAATTGCCCAGAATAACAGAAGAGAACAAGTCCATCTCAGAAAAAGAAATTGAACAAGCCATCAATGAACTCCCTAGGAAAAAAACTCCAGGGCCAGATGGATTCACAAGTGAATTCTATCAAACATTTAAAGAACAGTTAATTCCAATACTCTATAAACTATTTTTGAAAATTGGAGAAGAAGGAGTCCTCCCAAATTCTTTCTAAGATACAAATATGGTTTTGATACCCAAACTAGGAAGAGACAAAACAGAGAAAGAAAATTTTAGACCAATTTCCCTAATAAATATAGATGCAAAAATTTTAAATAAGATTTTAGCAACAGTAATACAGCATCTTATCACGAGATTAATACATTATGATCAGGTAGGATTCATACCAAGAATACAGGACTTGTTCAATATTAGGAAAACTATTAGCATTATCGACCACATCAACAACAAAGGTTACAAAAACCACATGATTATCTCAACAGATGCAGAAAAAGCTTTTGACAAAATAAAACACCCATTCCTACTAAAAACACTGGAGAATGTAGGAATAAAGGGAACTTTCCATAAAATAATGAGCAGTATCTATCTAAAACCTTCAGCAAGCATTATATGCAATGGAGATAAGCTAGACGAATTCCCAGTAAGATCAGGGGTGAAACAAGGATGTCCATTATCACCACTATTATTCAATATGGTACTAGAAATGTTAGCTGTAGCAATTAGACAAGATAAAGATATTGAAGGAATAAGAATAGCCAAAGAAGAAACTAAGTTATCACTCTTTGCAAATGATATGATGATTTACTTAGAGAATCCCAGAGATTCAAGCAAAAAATTCCTTGAAATAATATACAACTTTGGCAAAGTTGCAGGTTACAAAATAAACCCACACAAATTTTCTGCATTCCTATATGTTAGCAACAAAGTCCAACAGGAAGAGATAGAAAGAGAAATCCCATTTAAAGCTAGGGTAGACAGTATGAAATACTTAGGAGTTTCCCTGCCACAACAAACCCAGGGATTATATAAACACAATTACAAGACACTTTTTGCACAAATAAAGTCAGATTTAAGTAAGTGGAAAAACATTATTTGCTCATGGGTAGGCCGTGCTAATATTATAAAAATGACAATTCTACCTAAATTAATTTACTTATTCAGTGCCATACCAATTAAACTATCAAACAATTGCTTTCTAGAGCTGGATAACATAATATCAAAATTCATTTGGAAATACAAAAGGTCCAGAATATCAAAGGGACTAATGAAAAGAAATGCTTGGGAAGGTGGCCTAGCGGTACCAGACCTCAAATTGTACTAAAAGCAGAAATTATCAAAACCTCTTGGTATTGGCTAAGAAACAGAGAGGTAGACAAGTGGAATAGACTTGGCACTCAAGACACAGTAGGCAAGGAATATAGCAACCTTCTATTTGATAGACCCAAGGACCCCAGCTTCTAGGATAAGAACTCACTGTTTGACAAAAATTGCTGGGAAAACTGGATAACAGTGTGGCAGAAATTAAGCATAGACCCATACATGACACCGCACACAAGAAAAAAGTCCAAATGGGTACATGATTTAGGTATAAAGATTGATACCATGAATAAACTGGAGAAGCAAGGAATAGTGTATTTATCAGATTTATGGAGAAAGGAAGAATTCTTTACTAAAGGAGAGATAGAAATCATTATGAAATGCAAAATGGATAACTTGGATTACATTAAACTGAGAAGTTTTTGCACAACCAAACCCAATGCAACCAAAATCCGGAGGGATGTAGTAAATTGGGAAAGAATTTTTAGAGCTAAGCTCGGCGATAAAGGCCTCATTTCTAGAATATATAGAGAACTGACCCAAATGTATAATCATACAAGTCATTCCCCAATTGATAAATGGTCAAAGGATATGAACTTGCAATTTTCAGAAAAAGAAATTAAAAATACCTGTAATCATATGAAAATATGCTCTAAATCACTATTGATTAGAGAGATGCAAATCAAAACAACTCTGAGATACCACATCACACCTATAAGATTGGCAAACATGACAGAACAAGAAAATGATAAATGCTGGAGAGGATGCGGGAGAGTTGGAACACTTATTCATTGTTGGTGGAGCTGCGAATGTATCCAACCATTCTGGAGAGCAATTTGGAACTATGCCCAAAGGTCTACAAAAATGTGCATACCCTTTGACCCAGCAATATTGCTACTAGGACTGTATCACCAACAGATTATAAAAATGGGAAAGGGTCCCACATGTACAAAAATATTTATAGAAGCACTCTATGCAGTTGTCAAAAACTGGAAGTCAAGGGGATGTCCATCAATTGGGGAATGGCTGAATAAATTATGGTATATGAATGTAATGGAGTACTATTGTGCCATAAGAAATGATGAACAAGAAGACTTCAGAGCGGCCTGGAAGGACTTATATAACCTGATGCTGAGTGAAAGGAGCAGAACCAGAGAACTTTGTGCACAGCAACGACCACAGTGTGTGAGAGTTTTTTCTGGTAGACTTGGAATTTTGTAATAACGCAAGAACTTCTTATAAAAAAAAAAAATCCCAATGGTGGTTCTCAAGGCAAAATGCCTTCCACACTCAGAGAAAGAAATATGGAAGTCATTCACAAAATGTAGAAGATCATGTTTGTGTATGTGTATGTGTTTGTGTATCATGTTTTGATTTGGTATATGATTTCTTTCATCAACTCTAGTCTGACTACATAGCATGACTATAGTGAAAATATACTCAATAGGAAAGTATATGTAGAATCTATACAGAATTGTATGCAGTCGTGGGGAAGGAGGGGGGTAGCGGGGGGTAGGGGGGGATAAAATCTTAATTGTATGGCAGTGATTGTTAAACATTAAAAAATAAAAAAATAAAAAATAAATTAAAAAAAAGATGACAAAAAGAAATGATGAACAAGAAGACTTCAGAGAGAACTGGAAGGACTTATATGACCTGATGCTGAGTGAAAGGAGCAGAACCAGGAGAACTTTGTGCACAGCAAAGACGACAGTGTGCGAGAGTTTTTTTCTGGTAGAATTGGAATTTCGTAATAACGCAAGAACTTCTTAAAAAACAAAAAATCCCAATGGTGGTTTTCCAAGGTAAAATGCCTTCCACACTTAGAGAAAGAAATATGGAAGTCATTCACAGAATGTAGCAGATCATGTTTGTGTATGTGTATGTTTTTGTGTATCATGTTTTGATTTCTCATATGATTTCTTCCATTTATTTTAGTCCAACTACATAGCATGACTATAGTGAAAATGCACTCAATAGGAAAGTATATGTAGAATCTATACAGAATTGTATGCAGTCGTGGGGAGGGAGGGGGGTAGTGGGGAGTAGGTGTGGGTGGGATAAAATCTCAATTGTATGGCAGTGATTGTTAAACATTAAAAAAAATTAAATTAAAAAAATAAAAAAATAAAACATTATGTATGTATGTACGTATGTGTGTGTGTATGTTTGATTTAACTTTAGTGTTCTACAATCACTACCATACAACTTAGATTTTTCC
Organism: Notamacropus eugenii; assembly: GCF_028372415.1. Taxonomy (NCBI): domain Eukaryota; kingdom Metazoa; phylum Chordata; class Mammalia; order Diprotodontia; family Macropodidae; genus Notamacropus; species Notamacropus eugenii. The sequence continues at coordinate 245,534,261 of NC_092877.1, read as the reverse complement.
CCCTATCTACCCCTCATTTCCCCCCTCCCTCCCCGAGATGCCATATAATTGTATGTAGCATCTACACATACATTACTATTAAATACATTTTCACTATAGTCATGCTGTATAGAAGGACTAAAATGAGTGTTACAAATCATATAGCAAACAAAAATATAATACACCCACACAAAAAACAACGATCTGCTACATTCTTCCATTGAATTTCTTAGTTCTTTCTCTGGATGTGGAAGGCATTTTGCCTTAGAAGACCACTGAGAATTTTTTTCAAATCCTTGCATTGCTACAAAGTTCCAAGTGTACCAGAAAAAAATCCTCACACACTGTGGTTGTTGCTGTGCACAAAGTTCTCCTGGTTCTGCTCCTTTCAGACAGCATCAGACCATATAAGACTTTCCAGACCTGTCTGAAGTCTTTTGTTCATCATTCCTTAAAGCGCAATAGTCTTCCATTACATTCATATACCATAATTAATTCTGCCACTCCCGTATTGATGGTCATCCCCATGGTTTCCAGTTTTTGGCCACTACAAAGAGTGCTGCTATAAATACTTTTGTACAAGTGGGACCCTTTCCCATTTTTATGATCTCTTGGGGATACAGTCCTAGTAGCGATATTGCTGGGACAAAGGGTATGCACATTTTATAGCCCTCTTTGGGCTTAGCTCTAAACCTCTCTCCAGAATGTTTGGATGAGCTCACAGCTCCACCAACAAAGAATTAGTATTCCAGTTCTCCCACATCCTCTCCAACATTTATCATTTTCCTGTTCTGTCATGTTTGCCAATCTAATAGGTGTGATGTGGTACCTCAGAGTTATTTTGATTTGCATCTCTCTAATTAAAAGTTATTTAGAGCATTTTTTCGTATGATTTTCAATATCCTCAATTTCCTCCTCTGAAAATTGCTTTTTCATATCCTTTAACCATTTATCAGTTAGGGAATGACTTGCATTGTTGTAAATTTGACTCAGTTCTCTATATATTCTAGAAAAGAGACCTTTATTCCCTAGATTAACTGTATAAATTCTTTCCCAATAAACTACATCCCTCAAAATTGTGGTTGCATTGAGTTTGGTTGAGCAAAACTTTTCAGTTTAATGTAACCAAAATTATTCATCTTGCACTTCATAATGCTTTCTATCTCTTCTTTAGTCAAGAAGTCTTCCCGTCTCCATAAATCTTATATATTTATTATTTCTTGCTCCACCAATTTGTCCATACTATCAGTTTTTATACCTAGATCATGTACTCATTTGGATTTTTTTCTTTTATATGGTGTAAGGAATTGGTCTATTACTAGTTTCCACCACACTGTTATCCAGTTTTCCCAGCAATTTTTTTCAAACAGTGAGTTCTTATCCCAGAAGCTGGGATCCTTGGGTTTGTCAAACAGGAGATTGCTATATTCATTGCCTACTCTGTCTTGATTTTCTAGCTTATTACACTTCTCTACCCTTCGGTTTCTTAGTCAGTACCAAGTGGTCTTGATAATTACTGCTTTGTAATGCAATATGAGACTGGTACGGCTAGGCCACCTTCCTTACCATTACTTTTCCTTACTCACTTTGATATTCTGGACCTTTTGTTCTTCCAGATTAATTTTGATATTATTTATCCAGCTTAGAAAACAATTATCTGATAGTTTCATTGGTATGTCACTAAATAAGGGAATTAATTTAGGTAGAATTGTCATTTTTATTATATTGGCTTGGTCTACCCATGAGTAACTGCTGTTTTTCCACTTAATTAGTTCTTACTTTATTTATTTGTACAAAAAGTGTCTTGTAATTGTATTCATATATTCCTTGGGTTTCTTTTGGAGGGGAAATTCCCAAAAATTTTATAGTGTCTACCATAGCTTTAAACGGGATTTCCTTTCTATCTCTTGCTGTCGGAATTTGTTACTAATATATAGGAATATAGAAGACTTATGCGGGTTTATTTTGTAACCCGCAAAGTTGCAAAAGTTCTTTATTATTTCAAGTAGTTTTTCATTTGAATCTCTGGGATTCTATAGATATATCAGCATATCATCTGCAAAGAGTGATAACAATTTCTTCTTTGCCTATTCTTATTCCCTCAATTTCTTTATCTTGTCTAATTGATACAGTTAACATTTCTAGTACCACATGGAATAACAGTGGTGATAATGAACAAACTTATTTCACCCCTGATCATATTGGAAATGTATTTAGCTTATCTCCATTGCATATAATAGTTGCTGAAGGTTTAAGTAGATACTAGTTATTATTTTATGGAAAGTTCCCTTTATTCCTAATTACTCCAGTGTTTTTAATAGAAATGGGTGCTGTATTTTGTCGAAAGATTTTCAGCGCCTTTTGAGATGATCATGTGATTTCTGTTAGTTTTGTTGTTGATATGATCGATAATGCTAATAGTTTTCCTAATACTGAACCAATCCTGCATTCCTGGTATAAATCCTACCCCATCATGATGTATTATTTTCTCGATAAGATGCTGTATTTGTTTTGCTAATATCTTATTTAAAATTTTTGCATCTAAATTCATTAGAGACATTGGTCTACAGTTTTCTTTCTCTGTTTTTTCTCTTCCTGGTTTAGATATCAAAACTATATTAGTATCATAAAAAAAATTGGGAGGATTCCTTATTCCCCCATTTTCAAAAATAGTCTATATAGTATTGGAATTATTTGTTCTTTAAATGTTTGATAGAATTCACTTGTAAATCCATCCATCCCTAAAGATTTTTTCCTAGAGAGTTCATTGATGGCTTGTTCAATTTCTTTTTCTGAGATAGGGTTGTTTAGTATTCAAATTCCTCTTCTGTTAATCTGGGCAATTTTCATTTTTTAAAGTACTCATACATTTCATTTAGACTGTCGAATTTGTGGGCATAAAGCTGGGCAAAGTAATTTCTAATTATTGTTTTAATTTCCTACTCATTGGAGGTACATTAACCTCTTTCATTTTTGATATTAGTAATTTGATTTTCTTCTTTTTTTAAATCAAATTGACCAAAGGTTTATCAATTTTATTAGTTTTTTCTTAAAACAAATTGTTGGTTTTATCTATTAATTCAGTACTGTTTTTAGTTTCAATTTTAGTAATCTCTTCTTTGGTTTTCAGCATTTCTAATTCGGTATTTACTTGGGATTTTCAATTTGTTCTTTTTCTAGCTTTCTCCGCTGTATGCCCAAGTGGTTGATGTCTTCTTTTTCTATTTTATTTATGTAGGCTTTAGAAGATATAAAAGTTCCACTAAGAACTGCTTTTGCAGTTTCACATAGGATTTGGTAGGTTGTGTCATAATTGTCATTCTCTTGAATGAAGTGATTAGTTTTTTCTGTGATTTCTCTCTTAACCCACTCCTTCCTTACAATTAGATTGTTAATTTCCAATTCAGTTTTCATTTATAATCCCGTGGCCTTTTATTACATATAATTTTTAATGCATTGTGATCTGAGAAGGATGTAGTGACTAACTGTCTTTCGGCAAAGTATTGTGAGGTTTTTATGTCCGAGTACATGATCAGTTTTTGTATATGTGTCATATACTGCTGAGATAAAGGTGTATTCCTTTCTATTCCCATTCAATTTTCTCCAAAGATCTATCATATCTACCTCATCCAGAGTTTTATTTACCTCCTTAACCTCCTTCTTGTTTATTTTAAGGTTAGATTTATCAAGTTCAAAAAGGGGGAGGTTGAGGTCCCCCACTAGTGTAATTTTGCTGTCTCTTTCTTTCTTCAGCTACCCCAAACTCTCCTCTAAGAATCTGGACAATATACTACTTGGAGCATATACGTTTTGTAACGATATTGCTTCATTGTCTATGGTGCCTTTTAACAGGATATAGTTTCCTTCCTTACCTCTTTTGATTAGATCTATTTCTGTTTTTGCTTTGTCTGAGATTAAGATTGGTAACCCTGCTTTTCTTACATTGGATGAAGCAAAATATACACTCCTCCAACCTTTGACCTTTATCCTATGTGTATCCTCCCATTTCAAACGTGTTTCTTGTAAAAAACATGTTGTTGGTTTTTGGGTTTTAGCTATTCTGCTATCTGTCTCCGTTTTATGGAGAGTTCATTCCATTCACATTCATAGTTATGATTACAGTCTGTGTATTTCCCTCCAACCTCTTTCCCACTGTTTGTGCTTTTAGCTCTCACATCTCTCTTTCCCTCCTCAATAGTATCCACTTATAACCACCTCCTCCTGTAGCATTCCCTTCCTTCTTTTATCGCCCCTCCCTTTTACTCCCCTTTACCCTTACTGCTTCTGCCCTCCATTTTAGGTTCCCTTCCCCTTTCTTCCCCCTTCCTCTCCTACTGGCTATACAGTTAGTCAGAATTATATACTTAAATTTATTGTTCCCTCCTTGAACCAAATCAGATGACAGTACCTCTCAAACAATGCTCATCTCCCTCGCTTCTTTCCCTCTACTATAATTTTGTAATTCTTCCTATGATGTAATTTACCATTTTCTGCTTCCTCCTATTCACACCTCCTGTTGCAATCTCTTCCCATGCTTAAATCATATTTTTATCATCACACCATTTACTTTGTACCAGTTCCCTCTATGTATATTCCTTTTATATTTCATAATATATGTACCATTCTCAAGATTAACAGGTATCACCTTGCCTTGTAGGGAGGTAAAGAGTTTGCCCAAATTGAGTAACAAAATATTTGGTTTTTTCCCCCTGTTTACATTTTTATGCCTCTATTGAGAACTGTGTTTGAAGATTGAATTTCTATTAAGTTCTGACCTTGTCAGGAAGGTCTGAAAATCCCTTACTTAGTTGAATGACCATCTCCTTGCCTGAAACTTTGTGCTGAACCTTGCTGGGTAGTTGATCCTTGATTGTAGTCCCAGCTCCTTTGCCTTTTGGAATATTGAATTCCAATTCCTTTGATCTTTTAACGTAGAAACTGCAAGGTCTTGTTTGATCCTGACTGTAGTTCCTCGATATGTGAATGGTTTCTTTCTGTTGCTTGTAGTATTTTCTCCCTCACTTGATAGTTCCAGAATTTGGCAACCATATTTTTTGGGGTTTTGAGTTTGGGATCCTTTTTGGGAGGTGAACAGTGGATTCCTTTGGTGACTATTTTTCCCTCTAGATCTATCACTTCTGGGTAGTTCTCCTTGATATCCTGAACAATATTGTCCAGACTCTTTTTTCATTGTGGCTTTCTGGAAGGCTAATAATTTTTAAATTTTTTCTCCTGGATCTATTTTCCAGGTCAGTTGTTTTTCCAATTTGATATTTTACATTTTCTTTATATTTTCTTTCTTTAGATTTTGTTTGCCTGATTCTTGCTGTCTCATAGAGTCATTAGTTCCTACTTCCTCAGTTCTAATTTTTAGCAAATTATTTTGTTCACTTAACTTTTCATATCCTTTTCCGTCTGTTCAATTATTCCTTTGAAGGAGTTATTTTCTCCAGTTAATTTTTGAAGTTCTTTTTCCATTTGTCCTATTTTCCCTGTTAAGTTTTGTGTTTCCTTTTCCATTTGTCGAGTTTTCTCAGTTAGGTTTTGTTCTTCCTTTTTCTTTTGTTCACTTTTCCTTTTTAAAGAGGTGTTCTCAACAGTGAATTCTTTTCTCGTACTTTTAAAATCATTGACCACTTTTTCTTCTAATTCCTTCTTCAGCTGTTCCAGGAGAGCTGTCTGTGCATGTGAGAAGTTCAGAGTCCCTTCTGATGTTTCATATGGAAGTACAATCTCACTACTGACCTCTTTGGTATTTGTGTTTTGGTCTTTGTCCCTATAGAAAAATTCTTTGGTTTTCTCGCCCTTGTATTGCCTTTTCTTGTTCATGATGGTGATTGTGTGCTGTGGCTTCTGGTTCTTTCAGTTAGAAGCTGCAGAACTTGGTGTTGATGGGACTGGTGTGATAAAAGCTAAGAGCAGGTGTCTTTTTCACTTTTGTTTTGTGTTTTCCCAATCAGCTCTACTTTTAGCTTGTTAAGTGTGGGAGAGGGGTGGTCTGGTCCTTGGAGATTTCCTCAGCTGAGCTGAGCCAAAGGCAAGCTCAGGGGATGGTGATGCCAGCTGCCCTATTGTCTTCCAATTTCCCCTGGAGTGGTGAGGCAACTAGATCCTAGTACGAATTTCTACCCCTCCTGGGGTTTCTCTCCTAGCACTGAGGCTCCCCTCAGTCCTAGTGAGAGTTTTCAACCCTCCTGGGGCTCCTCTCCTAGAACTGAGGCTATCCTGGGTCCTAGTGTGAGTTTCTCCAGTCCCAGGAACCCTCTCCTTCTGGTTAACCTCTGCCACAGTAGGAGGAATCTTCCTTAGCTATTTTCCTAGCCTCAGGTGTTGGGAGACTATTTTCCCCCTCTGCTCTTCCCACTGACCAGAATTTTCCTGGAGGAATATTTTATGGTTCTTTTGAGGTCATTAAGGAGGGAGTAGAGAACATTTATTGATCACTCTTCTATCCTGACTCCTGAAAATTCAAGTAGGCGACTTACAGACATGTAATCTTCAGGCTGAATGTCTCAGGAACTGCTGCAGCTGATATCTGCGGCTCAGCAGCTGTCACTCCCTTGGATATGTTGGTCTCTCACCCTGGGCTGCTGCTTCACTGGTTCTGCCTGCTACTGCCTCAGATCTCCCCAAAGCCCTCCCGCTCCACTTTGCTGGACATGCTCTGATGTTTGCTATGGGCACACCCCATCGAATAGATCCTTCCCATTCACCTTCCAGTCTGTCTGTGAATCTCCCACAGTCTGTCTCCTATTGTATTCTGCACCTCCAAAATTTGGTCAGATTCTCTTTTTAGAAGTATCTGAAGGAGTTTGTCAAAGAACTTAGGCGAGTTGTTCCTCTCACTCTGCCATCTTGGCTCTGCCCCCTAAAATCTTAAAATAAATTTTATAAAAGTTTTGAGAAATTAGTTAATAGAACAGTATTTGTTTGCATCTTAGAAAACTTCTTATTTAATTGAAAAAATCAAAAAGCTTGTTGTCATAGTAGAAGTTCTCAAGTAACCTGCAGCTATTAAAATGTCAGAAACAGTTCAAGATAAAAAGTGCAGGGAATAAATTCTTGAAATTTTTATATGAAAGGACCCTATTCTTAAAAGATTTTCTGATATTAGTAATTACCAAACTCAGGGGCTTATTATCAGACTAAAGCACAGCCTAATGTTAACAATTCAGTTTGATGAAACAACTGATATTTCTAACATAGTCCAGTTTTTATGTCACATAAAATATGTTTATGAAGAGGTATACATGAGGAATTATTGTTTTGTCACCATTTGGGAGGTCACACATGAGAGGAAGTTTATATATAGGGGAAATAATGTTGGAGTCTATGCAGACCTTAGTGAAGAAATGATGGATGAGAACGTTGAATTTGCAACAAAAGCTAAACCTAATGGTAATGAACATACCATTTTTCTTCACAAGGTGTATTTATCAAGAGGCACTTATAGTCAAAAAAGCGTCCCCAGAGTTGGATGCTCTGCTTCATGATACTGTCAAAATCATTAACTTTATTAACAGCCATACCTTACCATTCGTTTGTTTTCAAATCTTTGGAAAGACGTAGACTACAATTACAAAACCTTACTAGTACATGCAGAGGGAAGGTGGTGTAATGATTATTTCAACGAAAAAATATTTCGTATTCATTCATAGCCCCATGTGATCTGCTTAAATCACATGGATGCCTAAGTTACATGTGGTAGCAAGAGCTTGCTTACAGGTGGAAGAGGAATGGTGGAGAATAGAAGAGAATAAGTTAGTGAGGCTAGTCAGAGCTGAAAAAGATGGAGGCAAGCATTCACAAGTGGCCCATAAGTGTTTGTTTCTTTGGGGGAAGACCCCAACAGGGGAACAAGATGGGAGAAGAAAGAAGGTGTGAAAATGCCTTTGTACCCTGCAGTGATAATGTGTATTGACTTCTTCTTTAATATGATGGATTTGACTTTCTGATGTTGGGATTTGGCTTTCTGATGTCTGATGCTTTTCTTCTATATGGAGAACGAGTTGTACTTTGTGATTGCCCTGGGTGCTATGATTATTGCCTAGACACTATATTTGGTGTGATAAAGAGTATCTTAGGATAAAAAAAAATCTCTGTTTGGAGGAAGAACGCATTAAGAGGAAGAAACAAATATCCCAGAATGGGAGGATTTACCATATTCCTCCCCAGCAAGGGAATGGGCTAAAAGCATTGAAGCCTGTGAGAACTGGAACTGAGGAGAGACTTGGAAAGGTGTTTGCAAGGAATATCAGTGAGACCAGGGAAAGAAGTATCAGCAGTGTGGAGAAGAGGCTCATTTTTATTATCAGGTTACCATATTATGGGTAAAAGCAGAAATGAGCTGTTGAAGGAAAAAAATAATTCAGATGGCAAAAGAGTTAAGCTTGTTAGCATGGAAATTCTTAGCAGTGGGACTCTCCCTTAAAAGAGCAAGCTTAGGGATTTCAGGTGAAGGAAAAGACTGTTAACTTAGCTAAGAAGAAGCAAACGACTGGGAAAAGAAATGTGCATATAACCTTGGTACAGCCTAGTTTCCATGACAACGACTGCCAGGAGAATCCATAGGCAGAAAATGTAACTACATCAGAGTTGGAAAATGAAAATGTGTTACAGGGGGAGAATTCTCAGGCAGAAGTCCATCCATACTAAGTCAAAAACATGAGCACCGAGCAGGGAAAACATTGTTTAGGTAGATAATTGAGAATTTCACTCTTTAGTAATTCACAGATATTTTGAGTCCGTCCATCCAAAGAATGATAGAATAGTTAATCTCTTTGATGGTGACAATCAGTGATGAAGGGGCGGGAATATATATCTATAGATGGTGTGAATTGTTTGAAGTTTATAGGTACAAGAATCATTTTGTACAGCAAACATTTAGAAATTAAAATATGCAAGGAGGCATCAATATGATAACAATAATCTGTTAGCTTTGGCTGAAGAAGGATAAAGCAAACAGCATCCTACAAATTCTATGTGGCCTAGTGAGATAGATCCTTATAGTCACATAGGAACTGCACACGAAATTTAAAGTAGGAAGTTCTGAACACTCCCATATTGATCAAAATTCAGACGCAAACTCTGATACCCACTTAGATTTCCATAGAATTATAATAGTGAAGATATCTCCTTCCGCTTACAAGCGGCTAGTTTTGACACTAATAATTCAGGAAATAGGGAAGCCTTGTTCAGAGGTCCAGGACAAGATTTCACAGTTAAGTAACTTAGGGGACTGGGAAAAGAGAAGATTCCTAGAGAGAGAAGAATAGATAGCCAGGAGATTCAAAATCAGAATAGATTGACAAGAAAAGAATTGTTTACTGCTCCATTGAGAATGGGAGCTGATTTGGGAAGCATAGATGGTATTTCCATTAATGAATTATACAGAATGTACTAAGAAAAGGTGCTTGATACTAGATGGAAGAGTGAAGTAAGACAAGTCCATACAGATCCTCCTCAACCTTTGTATCCAAGTTCATCACACCTTCAGGGAAAATAGGAAATTGTCCAAGTCTCAGATCACATTAAAGAAATTAAAGAAATACACAGAAGGGATTATAGACCCCATATCAATTTGGCCATGTACTGGAAAAATGGATCAAGTTATATAACTATGGCATTAATGATACTGGGGCAGAAGACTCTCATATATGGAAGCCCTGATAAATTTAAACATGGAAATCCTATCACCATTACAGGTCTGGGAAGGACTGAAATATCAGCCAGTTAAATCAAACTAGCAATGGAAATTGGACAATTATCTAAGAAAGACTATACCACAGTAATTGGACCCATTCCTGAATACATCATTGGAATAAGTATATTCAGAGGTATGACTTTAAATTTACCTGAGGGTAGATACCAATTTGCAATAAGGAAGACAGGAATTAATATAGTTTATTTGGTAATATAAAAAAGAACCCTATTACTTTACCTGAACCTTCTAAAATAATTAATTTAAAGCAGTATTGTGTTCCAGGTGGGAGAAATAAAATTACTAATACTACAAAGGAATAAGCTGAGGCAACAGAGTTAGTCCCTACAGCCAATTGATGGAATAATCCTGTCTGGTCAGTATGAAAGTTAGATGGGACATGGAGGATGGTAGTAGATTATAGACAATTGAATAAGATGACCAAGGTGAATAAGGATCCAGAAATATGATAGGACTTGGTAAACAGTTATTGATTTAGTCAATGTTTTCTTTATTCTCCCATTAGATTCTAAACAATGGAACCAATTTCCTATCACTTGGCAGGACCAACAATATACTTTTAGATGTTTACCACAACAGTATCTTCATAACCCCATTATTTGGCATAGGATTGTGGCTGAAAATTTAAATAAATTAGGGTTACCTGGTGTAAACTTTGCCTAATACAAAGATGATATTATGATTCAGGAAAAAAATATAAAAGAAGTGGAGAAGTGTTTGATGCTTTTAATTAAGCATATGAAAAGCAAAGTGTGGGAAATTAACCCTCCAAAGATTCAAGGTTTAGATCAAATAATAAAACTTTGGTGTATACAATGAAATAATGGGCTACGAGAAATTCTTCCACAAGCTTCAGGATTTTATAATCTCCACCAATGAAAAGCAGATGCAAAAGTTTACAAATTTCAATATTGGTGACAACACATATCACATCTAGGAAAAATTTTGAAACCATCATATAAAATTATTAGGAAAAAATATGAATTTGACTGGGGACTTGACAAGAATAAAGCTTTTGAAGAAACAATGGTTGTGATGAAACCCTAGGTGTATGGCTCATGCAAAGTAGCCCAGTGGAATTGCAAGTGACTGTACAGGATGAATGTGCCAAGTGAAGTTTATGGCAAAAACAAAAATGCAAAAATGTATCTTTAGGAATTCGGTTTAGGAAAATACCTTATCTGGAATTCAGTATGTTCTTTTTAAAAAGCAATTGTTAGCTTCATATTGGACTTTGGTGAAGACTGACACTGGGATACAAGGTAATATTAAGGCCTAATGAGTACCTCAGCTTCGCATAGAATTTGACATGGACAAGAGGCTAGTGTAATTAAATGGAAATGGCATATTCAAAAGAGATACAAAGCTGGGAAAATTGAACTTTCTGATTCACATGAATCTATAGCAAACAGAGATGATGAGGGATACGACAGAACACCTGAATCAAAGAAAGAGTTGGTACGGTTTTAGTAAAATGGAATGAGGGATGTGATTAATTAAGTGAAGAACAAAAGACACAAGCATGGTTTATTGATGGGACATCAAAGTATTTGGGCGACAAAAAGCATTGCAGAGAAGCAGCGTATAAACCTATAGTAAGTGAACTTTGTAAAGTACTGGGATAGGTAGAATTGGTCAATATGCTGAACTTATGGCGGTACCTCTAGACACAAAAAAGAGCAAGCAGGACAGTATCATATATCCACTGATTCTTGGACAGTAGCTAATGGATTAGCTGCATGGATGTCCATGTGGAAAAATCAAAATTGGGAAATTCATGGCAAACAAATCTGGGGCAAATGATTATAGGAAGACATGTGGGACCTGTCTTTGAATATTAATTCATCAGTTTTTCATGTAGATACTCACGTGGCCCTCATCATGCCATAACGTGAATACAATGCACATGCTGATCAGATAACAAAGATTGCCACTCAACATATTGTCCCTACTGTGACATCAGCTGATGATTTTGTACTAGCAAAATGGTTCCATGAAATCACCAGTCATCTACTGGTCCAGGCCATACATCAGTGGACACAAGACCAAGGTATTAATAACTCTCTTTCATTGTTACAACAAGTAGCAGAAGAATGTTATATATGTCAGTTGGAAAAGGAAAAAAAAAAAAACTCTTCCTCCAGTATAACTGGAAAGATAGCAAAGGAAAAAAATACTAGCTCAAATTTCATAAATAGATTATAGTAGATGCCTACCCTAAGATTAAGGATGCAGATTTATATGTACCTGTGTTGACCATTATAGAGATGTACTACTGTTTTTTACCTATAATAATGCAACCCAGAAAAACAACAGTGAAAATCTGGATATCATACGTATTTATTATAGAACCTCAGTGTAGATTCAAAATGATAGTGGGACACATTTTAAAAATAATGAAATGAAGAGATATTATATATTAAACAATACAGATTTGATATATCATATTCCACATTATCCACAAAGATCAGTGTTAGTTGAAAGAATGAATGAATTATTGGAATAACAGTTAAGGAAGTTAAGTTCTAATAATTTTATCAACATTGGAAAGATAATTTGTTCACTACTTTATATAATGTGAATAATAGACCATTTGGAGGAATCACACTTCTACCCAGAATGATGACACAAATCTGCAAATTAGAAGACATCAATCAATAAAATCTCAAATATTGAGTATTGAACTTTGAGGCTAGGTATCCCAGCACTGTACCCAGGGATACCTAGTTTGGCAAAATGTGATTTACATTCTTTAGAGAACTTTAGTTTGGATAGAAAAGAAATAAGAAAAGTCTACTGGAATATGTATGGAAATCCCTAAAAATAATTTTGGACAGATATTACCTAAATCAGGATTAGTAGTCTGAAGAATACATCTATTGGCTGAAGTGATAGATTCTACTTATCAAGGAGAAATTACTGTGACATTCCAAAATTTAGGTGAAAGACGCATGCAGTTTTGTAAAAATGATGGAATACTTCAGTTTATCATTATTCCTTGTGAAACAATACCCCTTGTGTAAACTGACTCTCCTTCCAAAATAACTAGCAGAGGACCTGAAGTATTGACTTCTACTGATAGAATAACATTGGGAATTAAAGTATGGGTCAAATGGAAGTGACACAATGTTCCAAAGCCTGGGGAAATTATAGCACACAGGAAAGATAATACTGCAACTGTTGTGTATTCAGAAGAAGATCGTTACCAAATTCTACCCTTAACTCATATATTCTACCATGAATGTGATTATGATAGTTGATTCATGGACTCCAGAAACGTGCCTGACCCTATCTGCCCTGCTTCTGGTTACTCTCTCCTTGTTTCTTTTTGGCTTTTTGTCTGTTAAACTTGTTTGCTAGATTTGTTTTCTACAGGCTAAATACCCTCCACCTGCAGAAGCCAAATCGTTCAAGCCATATGTCATTCCTTCTCCCTGAGTGTGATGTGTCACCCCTTGACCTGGCGCCAACCAAACTCTGTATGCCAGCTGATAACTGAACCCTCCAATGGGACCTGTTGGGACAGGGACAGTTTTTTGTCCAATCTCAGCAGCAAGTAGCTATGAAAGAAGAGACCTCCACCCCCTTCCCTAAGATTTGGGGCACCATTCACTTTAGGGGGTAATAATGGGGTGCTTGTTATCAAACCCTGCCCAAAGATATTTCTTACGTGCTTACTTTTGTTTTCGTTTACATTGTTTTAAAAGTTCTGTTGATGTTCGTTGCCTAAAATACTGTTTTATATGCTTATTTTCTGTCATCCTTCTTACAATTCTGTTGATTCCAGTTGCCCCATCAATTTATGCAATGAATATGAAAGATCTTGGGGCTATATGTAATTGTAATTCCAATGGGAAAATCTTTCCCATTCAGTAATAAGCCAATGTGTCTTGTTTATATCAGATGGAAATCTCAATCACATGTGGTAGGAGGAGCATGCTGAATGGGTGGAACAGGAAGGGAAGAACATAGCTGAGAGGCAGTTGGTCGGACTAGTCATAACTGTGAAGGATGCAGGCAAACAGGTAAAACTAGGCTTATTAGTGTTTCTTTGTTTTGTGGAAAGCCCCAAGGGGCAGTGCTGAGGGCTGGGAAATGCCTTTGTCCTCTGCAGTCTTAATGTGTATTGAGTACCGGGTTACTATGATGGCTTGTACTTCCTGGTGTCTGAACAAATGGTTTTCTTCTGCCTTCTCTATGGAGAAGCTGTCATACTTTGAGATTCAGAATTACACTTGCATATTCATAGTTGCCCTGGTTGCAGTGAATATTGGCTGGGAAATACAGGTGTATATCAAGAAGGCAAAATTCAGACAAATTATTGAAACTGAAAGATAAAGTTGTTATATTTTTGAGTGAGTGAAAATATGATTTTGTTAACTTTTTTCATAATGACTTATGACTTTCAAAACTGTTTTGTCAGATACTTTTAAAAAACAACTGATTTAAACATGTCACTTAGAGAAAAAAAGTCACATTTATGTGAAAAGATGAAATTGAAAATTTTACTAAAAATTTTAACGTAGGGAAGAAGAGGGTAGAACGTGGTTCTTTAGAAAATGTTTACAGCTATAGAAGATTTGATCACTGAAAATAATCTTCTCAGAATTTTAATTGTGAGAATAATAATTGTTCATCTGAAGTGGCTGGAAACACAGTTTCAGAAACACTTCACTTCAAATTATAATTCTAAAAAAAACTAATTTGGGTTCATAAACCCTTCTCAATTGAAAGAAAAATCCTTACTCTTCTGCCACTAAAATTTCAAGAACAATTAAAGAAAATGGCATAGGTTTTAAACTTCAATTTCCTTATGATCAGGGTGGAGCCAAGATGGCAGAGTGAGAGCAGCTACTCATCTCAGCTCTCAGACATACTCCTTCAGACACCTGTAAAAAGAGATTTCACCAAATTTTGGAGGTGCAGAATCAAATAAAAGGCAAACTAAGGCAGATTCACACACCAGGACAGACTGGAAGATCTATGAGAAGGATCTGTTCCAAGGGGTGGAGAAGCATACAGTGGATAGCACAGCTGGAAGGCCAAGTATGAAAACCCCAGGGCAGTCTGAGGCAACAGCACAGTGGAATAGCAGCCCAGGGTGGGAATGCAGTGGAGCCAAGGGAGTGAGAGACATGGTGCCCCAGGTGTCAACAGCAGCTGCTCCTGAGACTATGAACTCACTGACTAAATGTCTAGTGTCTTCCATAGGGCAACAAAGATCACCAAGTGCTGACCTTGCCTTTGCCCTAGCCCAGGTGAGAAGATCGCTGGTGACCAGATCACCCCCTCCTCCACACTTAACAAGCTAGCCTCAGGGCAAAAAAGAGCCTGGACAATATCTTCCAAGAAATCCTCATGGAAAACTGCCAAGAATTGCTAGATATAGAGTGAAAATAGTCATCAAAAGAATCCACCACTCTCCTCCTGAAAGGGATCCCAAACTCAAAACACCAAGGAATATTGTTGCCAAATTCCAGAACTATTAAGTAAAGGAGAAAGAAACAAAAAAATTCTAATCTCGAGGAGCTACGTTCAGTATCACACAGAACCTTGCAGTTTCTATATTAAAAGATACAAGAAACTGGAATATGATATTCTGTAAGGCAAAGGAGCTGCGACTACAAAAAAAAAAAATCAATTGCCCAGAAAGTTCAGCATATTTCAGGCAAGGAGATGGGGGTTCAATGAAATAAGGGAATTCAAGACCTTCCTGACACAAAGACCAGAAATCAGTAGAAATTTCTGTCTGCAAATTGAGGTATCAAGGGAGAAATAAAAAGATAAAATGGGAAAAGAAAAACTCGTTACCTAATATGGGCAAACTGTTTACCTCCCTATAAGGAAAAACGATACTTGTTAATCTTGACAATGGTATAACTATTAAGAAATATAGAAGGGATATGCATAGAGGAAAAAATTATAAATTAAATGATGTGATAACAAAAATGTGATTTAAGCATGTGAAGGGATTGTAACAGGAGATATCAAAAGGCAGAAGCATAAAATGATAAATAGCATCACAGGAAGAAATACAAAATTATATTACATTAGAGGGAATTAGGGGAGGGAGGTGAGCATTTTTTCAGAGGTACTGTCATCTGATTTGACCATGTGCTAGGGAAGAAAAACCTCATAATCTAGTGCAGAAAGGTAGAGATAATCAGCGTATCCTTCTCAGATCATAATGTATTATATATTATATGTAATAAAAGACCATGGAAAGATAGACCTAAAATTAATTGGAAACTAAATAATCTAATCCTATAGAAGGAGTGGGTTAAAAAACAAATCATAGAAACAATCAGCAATTTCATTCAAGAGAATGACAATAATAAGACAACCTAACAAATCTTTTTTTTTATTTTGTAATGTTTAATAATCACTGCCATACAATTGCGATTTTATCCCTCCCCACCTACTCCCCACTACCCTCCTCCCTCCCCACGACTGCATACAATTCTGTATAGATTCTACATATACTTTCCTCTTGAGTATATTTTCACTATAGTCATGCTATGTAGTCAGAGTAAGATAAATGAAAGAAATCGTATAACAAATCAGAACATGATACACAAACACATACACATACACAAACATGATCTGCTGCAATATGTGAGTGACTTCCATATTTCTCTCTCTGAGTGTGGCAGGCATTTTGCCTTGAGATCCTCCATTGGGATTATTTTTTTTTTTTTTTTTTTGGTAAGAAGTTCTTGTGTTATTACAAAAATCTAAGTCTACCAGAAAAAACTCTCACACATTGTGGTTGTTGCTGTGCATAAAGTTCTCATGGTTCTGCTCCTTTCACTCAGCATCAGGTCATATAAGTCCTTCCAGCCCTCTCTGAAGTCTTCTTGCTCATCATTTCTTATGGCACAATAGTAATCCATTACATTCATATACCATAATTTATTCAGACATTCCCCAATTGATGGACATCCCCTTGACTTCCAGTTTTTGGCAACTACATAGAGTGCTGCTATAAATATTTTTGTACATGTGGGACCCTTTCCCATTTTTATGATCTCTTGGGGATATAGTCCTAGTAGCGATATTGCTGGGTCAAAGGGTATGCACATTTTTGTAGCCCTTTGGGCATAGTTCCAAATTGCTCTCCAGAATGGTTGGATGCGCTCACAGCTCCACCAACAATGAATTAGTGTTCCAACTTTCCCACATCCTCTCCAGCATTTATCATTTTCTTGTTCTGTCATGTTTGCCAATCTTATAGGTGTGATGTGGTACCTCAGAGTTGTTTTGATTTGCATCTCTCTAACCAATAGTGACTTAGAGCATTTTTTCATATGATAATAGATAGCTTTAATTTCTTCCTCTGAAAATTGCCTGTTAATATCCTTTGACCATTTATCAATTGGGGAATGACTTGTATGATTATACATTTGGACCAGTTCTCTATATATTCTAGAAATGAGGCCTTTATCCCCGAGCTTAGCTGTAAAAATTCTTTCCCAATTTACTACATCCCTCCGGATTTTGGTTGCATTAGGTTTGGTTGTGCAAAAACTTCTCATTTTAATGTAATCCAAGTTATCCATTTTGCATTTCATAATACATTCTATCTCTCCTTTAGTAAAGAATTCTTCCCTTCTCCATAGATCTGATAAATACACTATTCCTTGCTTCTCCACTTTATTCATGGTATCAATCTTTATACCTAAATCATGTACCCATTTGGACTTTATTCTTGTGTACGGTGTCAAGTATGGGTCTATGCTTAATTTCCGCCACACTGTTATCCAGTTTTCCCAGCAATTTTTGTCAAACAGTGAGTTCTTATCCCAGAAGCTGGGGTACTTGGGTTTATCAAACAGAAGGTTGCTGTATTCCTTGCCTACTGCATCTTGAGTGCCAAGTCTATTCCACTTGTCTACCTCTCTGTTTCTTAGCCAATACCAAGTGGTTTTGATAATTGCTGCTTCATAGTACAGTTTGAGGTCTGGTAGCGCTAGGCCGCCTTCCCAAGCATTTCTTTTCATTAGTCCCTTTGATATTCTGGACCTTTTGTTTTTCCACATGAATTTTGATATTATTTTGTCCAGCTCTAGAAAGTAATTGTCTGATAGTTTAATTGGTATGGCACTAAATAAGTATATGAATTTGGGTAGAATTGTCATTTTTATTATATTACCACGGCCTACCCATGAGCAACTAATGTTTTTCCACTTACTTCAATCGGACTTTATTTGTGCAAAAAGTGTCTTGTAATTGTGTTCATATAATCGCTGGGTTTGTTTTAGCAAGTAGACTCCTAAGTATTTTATACTGTCTACCCTAACTTTAAATGGGATTTCTCTTTCTATCTCTTGCTGTTGGACTTTGTTGCTAATATATAGGAATGCAGAAGATTTGTGTGGGTTTATTTTGTACCCTGCAACTTTGCCAAAGTTGTTTATTAATTCTAGTAATTTTTTACTTGAATCTCTGGGATTCTCTAGGTAAATCATCATATCATCTGCAAAGAGTGATAACTTAGTTTCTTCTTTGGCTATTTTAATTCCTTGGATATCTTTATCTTGTCTAATTACTACAGCTAACATTTCTAGTACCATACTGAATAATAGTGGTGATAATGGACAACCTTGTTTCACCCCTGATCTTATTGGGAATGCATCTAGCTTATCCCCATTGCATATAATGCTTGCTGAAGGTTTTAGATAGATACTGCTTATTGTTTTATGGAAAGTTCCCTTTATTCCTACATTCTCCAAAGTTTTTAGTATTAATGGAAGTTGTATTTTGTCAAAAGCTTTTTCTGCATCTATTGAGATAATCATGTGGTTTGTGTTAGCTTTGTTGTTGATGTGATCGATAATGCTAATAGTTTTCCTAATATTGAACCAGCCCTGTAGTCCTGGTATGAATCCTACCTGATCATAATGTATTAATCTCGTGATAAGATGCTGTATTCGTTTTGCTAGAATCTTATTTAAAATATTTGCATCTATATTCATTAGGGAAATTGGTCTATAATTTTCTTTCTCTGTTTTGTCTCTTCCTGGTTTGGGTATCAAAACCATATTTGTATCATAGAAAGAATTTGGGAGGACTCCTTCTTCCCCAATTTTCAAGAATAGTGTATGTAGTATTGGAATTAACTGTTCTTTAAATGTTTGATAGAATTCACTTGTGAATCCATCTGGCCCTGGAGATTTTTTCCTAGGGAGTTCATTGATGGCTTGTTCAATTTCTTTTTCTGAGATGGGGTTGTTTAAGTATTCAACTTCCTCTTCTGTTAATCTGGGCAATTTGTATTTTTTAAAATATTCATCCATCTCGTTTAGATTATCGAATTTTTGGTCATAAAGTTGGGCAAAGTAGTTTCTAATTATTGTTTTAATTTCCTCCTCATTGGAGGTGAGTTCACCCCTTTCATTTTTAATATTGGTAATTTGGTTTTCTTCTTTCTTTTTTTTAATCAGATTGACAAAAAGTTTATCAATTTTATTAGTTTTTTCATAAAACCAAATATTGGTTTTATTTATTAATTCAATAGTTTTCTTAATTTCAATTTTATTAATCTCTCCTTTGGTTTTCAGTATTTCTAATTTGGTATTTACTTGGGGATTTTAAATTTGTTCTTTTTCTAGCTTTTTCAACTGCAAGCCTAAGTCATTGATCTCCTCTTTCTCTATTTTATTTATGTAAGTATTCAGAGATATAAAACTTCCCCTAATAACTGCTTTTGCAGTATCCCATAAGTTTTGGTATGTTGTCTCACTATTGCAATTCTCTTGAATGAAATTGTTGATTGTTTCTATGATTTCTTCTTTAACCCACCCCTTCTTTAGAATTAGATTATTTAGTTTCCAATTGATTTTTGGTTTCTCTTTCCATGGCCTTTTATTACATGTAATTTTTAATGCATTATGATCTGAAAAAGATGCATTGATTATCTCTACCTTTCTGCACTGGATTGTGAGATTTTTATGTCCTAGTACATGGTCAATTTTTGTAAATGTTCCATGTACCGCTGAGAAAAAAGTATATTCCTTTCTATTCCCATTTAATTTTCTCCAAAGATATATCATATCTACCTTATCCAGAGTTTTATTTACCTCCTTAACCTCTTTCTTGTTTATTTTGAGGTTGGATTAATCGAGTTCAGAGAGGGGGAGGTTGAGGTCCCCCACTAGTATAGTTTTGCTATCAATTTCTTCCTTCAACTCCCCCAACCTCTCCTCTAAGAATCTGCATGCTATACCACTTGGAGCATACATGTTTAGTAATGATATTGCTTCATTGTCTATGGTGCCTTTTAGCAGGATATAGTTTCCATCCTTATACCTTTTGATTAGATCTATTTCTGCTTTTGCTTTGTCTGAGATTAGGATTGCTACTCCTGCCTTTCTTACATGAGCTGAAGCACAATATATTCTGCTCCATCCTTTGACCTTTATTCTATGTGCATCCCCCCGTTTGAAATGTGTTTCTTGTAAGCAGCATATTGTTGGATTATGGCTTTCAATCCATTCTGCTATCCGTCTCCGTTTTATGGGAGAATTCATTCCATTCACATTCACAGTTATGATTACAATCTGTGTATTTCCCTCCAACCTCTTTCCCACCATTTGTGCTTTTAGCTCTCCCATCTCCCTTCCCCTCCTCAATAGTATTCACTTTTCTCCCCCTCCTCCTGCAGCCGCCCCCTCCTTCTTTTAGCCCCCCTCCATTTTAGTCCCCTTTACTCTTATTCCTTCTTTCCTCCCTTTTACCCACCCTCCCCTTTCTTCCCCCTTCCCCTCCTACTACGTATAGAGCTAGTTAGGCTTATCTACTTAAGATTATTGTTCCCTCCTTTGAACAAATCAGATGAGAGTACCTCTCAAACAATGCTCATCTCCCTCCCCTCCTTCCCTCTACTATAGTTTTGTATTTCTTCCTGTGATATAATTTACCATTTTCGGCTTCCCCCTTTCCACACCTCCTATTACATTCCCTTCTCATACTTAAATCATATTTTTGACATGACATCATTTACTTTATGCCCGTTCCCTCTACATATATCCCTTTTATCATAATAGCTGCACAGTTCTCAAGATTAACAGGTATCATCTTCCCTTATAGGGAGGTAAACAGTTTGCCCTAATTGAGTAGCAAGTTTTTGTTTTTGTTTTTTCCCCTCTGTTTACCTTTTTATGATTCTCTGGAGACCTGCAATTGAAGATCAAATTGTCTATTGAGTTCTGGTGTTTTGGTCAGGAAGCTCTGGAAATCCCTTATTTCGTTGAATGCCTTTCTCCTTGCCTGAAATGTTATGCTGAACTTTGCTGGGTAGTTGATCCTTGGTTGAAGTCCCAACTCCTTTGCCTTAGGGAATATTGGGTTCCAATTCTTTCGATCTTTTAATGTAGAAGCTGCAAGGTCCTGTGTGATCCTGACTGTGTATCCTTGATATTTGAATTGTTTCTTTCTGGCTGCTTGTAGTATTTTCTCCTTCACTTGATAGCTGTGGAATTTGGCAACGATATTTCTTGAGGTTTTGAGTTTGGGATCCCTTTCGGGAGGGGAACGGTGGATTCTTTCGATGACTATTTTGCCCTCTGAGTCTAGTACTTCTGGGTAGTTTTCCTTGATGATTTCCTGGAAGATATTGTCCAGACTCTTTTCTTCATCATGGGTTTCTGGCAGGCCAATAATTCTTAGATTTTCTCTCCTGGATCTATTTTCCAGGTCAGTTGTTTTTCCAATTAAATATTTTACATTTTCTTCTATCTTTTCATTCTTTAGATTTTGTTTGACTGATTCTTGTTGCCTCATTGAGTCATTAGTTTCTACTTGCCCAATTCTAATCTTCAACATAGTGTTTTCTTCCGTTAGCTTTTCCATCTCCTTTTCCATCTGACCAATTTTTCCCTTTAAGGAGCTATTTTCTCCATTTAATTTTTGTACTTCTTTTTCCATTCGACCAATTTTCCCGGTTAGGTTTTGGGTTTCCTTTTCCATCTGATCAATTTTCCCAATTAGGTTTTGGGTTTCCTTTTCCATTTGATTAGCTCTTCCTTTTAGGGAATTATTCTCTCCAGGTGATTTTTGAACTTCCTTGTCCATTTCTTCAATTTTCTTTTTCAGGGTGATGTTCTCATCAGTGAATTCTTTTTTTATAGTTTTAAAATCATTGGCTAGTTTTTCTTTTATATCCTTCTTCAGATGTTCCAGGTAATCTAGTTGTGCTTGCAAGAAATTCATAGTCCCATCTGAGGTTTCAGATGGAAGTACAGTCTCAGCTCTAACCTCTTTGGTGTTTGTGTTTTGGTCCTTATCCCCATAGAAAGATTCTATGGTTTTTTCACTTTTCGTCTGCTTTTTCTGATTCATGATTTTGGCTGAGTGTTGTAGCTTTTGGTTCTTTCAGTCAGAAGATACAGATCTTTAAGTTGAGCTGATGTGTGTCTAGGCTAAAAGCAGGCTTTTGTTTTTTGTTTCCCCGATCAACCCTGGGGTTAGCTTGTTAGGTGTGTGGGAGGGGTGGTCTGGTCTCAGGATATCTCCTCAGCTGACTTGAGGCAAAGGCAAGGTCAGGGGATGGTGATCCCAGCTTCCCTATTGTCTTCCCTTTTCCCCTGGAGGGCTGGGGCACGCCTAGAAGCTAATGCGTGTTCCCGCCCCTCCTGGGGCTCGTCTCCCGTTTATGAGGCTTGCCTGGGTCTCAGTGCGAATTTTCTCTGCATTGGGTCGTCTGTCCCTCCAGCCGTCTCCGCCACCGTAGGAAGAATCCCCCTTTGCCACCTTTCCAGCCTCTGGTGTTATGAGACCACCCTCCCCCTTCTGCTGTTCCCGCTGATCCAGGATTAATCTGGGGAAGAATTTTATGGTTCCCTCACGGTCATCAGCGGGGAGGAGAGAGCACTTACTGATCACTCTGCCATCCCAGTTCCTGGAAGTTCAAGTAGTGACCCACCGAAGTCCGTCTTCAGGCTGAAGATTTCAAGGGCTGCTGCGCTGATGTCTGGCACTCAGTGGCTCTCACCGGCTTGGCCTGGCTTATCTCCTGCTCCGCTGGTCTCGCCCGCACTCTCCGGCTCCTCTGGTCCCCTCAGCCCTGCCGCGCTGACCGCGCTGCGCTGTGCGCTGGGGTCTTACCCCCTTGGAACAGATCCCTCCCGTGGACCCTTCGGTCCAGCCTGGGCTCCTAATCTGTCAAAGCCCGTCTCCCACTGGATTCTACACCTCCAAAGTCTGGTCAGACTCTCCCCCCAGAGATATCCAGAGGAGTTTTTCCAGGAGCTTAGGTGAGTCGTTGCAACCTACCAAATCTTATGGGATACTGAAAAAACAGTTCTTAGGGGAAGTTTTATATCTTTGAATGCCTACATAAATTAAATAGAAAAAGAGATCTATGATTTGTGCATGCAGCTGAAAAAGCTATAAAAAGAACAAATTGAAAATCCTCAAGTAAATATCAAATTAGAAATACTGAAAACTAAAGAGGAGACTAACAAAACTGAAATTAAGAAAACTATTGAATTAATAAATAAAAATTGAAATTAGTTTTATGGAAAAAACGATAAAATTCATAAAAATTTTTGTCAATTTTATAAAAAAAAATAAAGGAGAAAACCAAATTAACAACATCAAAAATTAATGATATGAACTCCCCTCCAACGAGGAGGAAATTGAAACAGTAATTAGAAATTACATCACACAAATTTATGCCTATAAATTCGATAATCTAAATGATATGAATTTTTATATTAAAAAAAACACATGAATTGTGCAGATTAACAGAAGAGGAAGTTGAATAGCTAAAAGACTCAATCTCAGAAAAAGAAATTGGACAATCTGTCAATGAACTCCCTAGGAAAAAATCTCCAGGGCCAGAATGATTTACAAGTGAGTTTTATCAAACATTTGAAGAACAGTTTATTCCAATACTATACAGACTATTTGGGAAATTGGAGAATGTGTCCTCCCAAATTACTTTTATGATACAAATATGTATTTAATACCTAAATCAGAAAGAGCCAATATAGAGAAAAAAATTATAGTCAAAATTCTGTAATGAATATAAGTGCAAAAATTTTAAATAAGATTTTAGCAAAAAGAGCATAGCAAATATTCATGAGAATAATACATTATGATGAGGTAGGATTCACACCAGGAATGCAGGGCTGGTTCAACATCAGGAAAGCTACTAACATTATTGATTATATTAACAACAAACATAAGAGGAACCACATGATTACCTCAATAGATGCAGAAAAAGCTTTTGCCAAAATACAACACACATTCCTATTAAAAACACTGGAGAGCATAGAAATAAATGAAACTTTCCACAAAATAATAAGCAGTATCTACCTAAAACCTTCAGCAAACATTATATGCCATGGAAATAAGCTAGATACATTTCAAAAAAGACCAGGGGTGAAACAAGGATGTCCATTATTACCACTATTACTCAATATGATACTAGACAAGTTAGCTATAGCAATTAGAGAAGATAATGAAATTGAAGGAATTAGAATAGGCAAAGAAACTATGTTATCAATCTTTGCAGATGATATCATGATATACTTAGAGAATTCCAGAAATTCAAGTAAAAAACTGCTTGAAATAATAAATAACTTTGGAAAATTTGCAGGTTAAAGCATAAAAACACACAAATCTTCTGCCTTTCTATATATTAGTAACAAAATCTAACAGCAAGAGATAGAAAGAGAAATCTCATTTAAAGCTAGGGTAGACACTCTAAAATATTTTGAAGTTGACCTGCAAAAAAAAAAGTCAAGGACTATATGAACACAATTACAAGATACTTTTCACACAAATAAAGTCAGAACTAATTAGATGGAAAATCACCAGTTGCTCATGGGTAGGCTGAGCCAATTTGATAAAAATAATATAATTAAAGTTGTAAAAATCACAATTCCACCTAAATTAATTTTCTTATTTAGTGCTATACCAATCAAACAATCAGATAATTATTATAAATAATAACAAAATTCATCTGGAAGAGCAAAAAGTACTGAATATCAAGGAAACTAATGGAAAAAAATGCTAGGAAAGGTGGGCTAGCTCTACCGGATCCCAAAGTGTATTATAAAGCAGCAATTATCAAAACCACTTGATATTGTCTAAGAAACAGAAGAGTGGACCAGTGGAACACATTAGGTACTAAGTACAGAGTAGTCAATGAATACAGCAATCTGGGGTTTGATAAACACAGGAACCCCTGTTTCTGAGATAAGAACTCACTGTCTGACAAAAATTGCTGCTCAAACTGGACAACAGTATGGCAGAATCTAGGCATAGACCAATGTTTGAAACCTTACACAAGAATAAAGTCCACATTGGTACATGATCTAGGTATAAAGATTCCTACTATAAAAAAAATTTATGGGGCAAAGAATAGTGTATTTTTCAGAATGATAGAGAAGGAAATAATTTTTTACTAAAGAATAGATAGAAAGCATTATAAAGTGCAAAAACAGTAACTTTTTTTACATTAAACTGAAAAGTTTTGGACGACTAAACCCAATAGAACCAAGATTAGGAGGGAAGCAGAAAACTGGGAAAGAAGTTTTTTGAATAATGTCTGTGATAAAGGACTCATTTCTAAAATATATAGAGAACTGAGTCAAATGTACAAGAATACAAGTCTAGTTGAAAAATGATCAAAGGTTATGAACAGACAATTTTCAAAGCAAGAACTTAAAAATATCTATAGCAACATGAAAATATGCTCTAAATCACTCTTGATTAGGGAGATGCCAATAAGAACAGCTCTGAGATACCACATCACACCTGTCATATTGACTAGCATTACAAAACAGGAAGATGATAATTGTGGGAGATGTGGAAGAATTGGAACACTGATTCATTGTTGGTGAAGCTATGAGTTGATCCAATCATTCTGAAAACAATTTGGAAGTATGACCAAAAAGCAACACAAATGTGCATACCCTTTTCCCCAGCAATATCACTGTCATGACTGCATCCCCAAGATCTCATAAAAATGGGAAAAGGTCCCACATGTACAAAAATATTTATAGTAGCACTCTTCCTGGTGACCAAAACCTGGAAATCAATTATATGCCCATCAATTGTGGAATACTGAATAAATTATGGTATGTGTATGTAATGGAATGCTATGGTACTATAAGAACTGATGAACAGGAAAACTTCAGACAGCCATAGGAAGACTTATATGATCTCATGCTGAGCAAAAAGAGCAGAACCAGGAGAACTTTGTACACAGTACAAACACATCGTGCAAGTATCTTTTTCTGGTAGACTTAGAACTTCGTTGTATTGCAAGGACTTAAAAAATTCCCAAGTGTTTTTTAAGGAAAAATGCCTTCCACATCCAGAGAAACAACTATGGAATTCAATCGCTGAAAGTAGCACATCATTGACTTGTGTATTGTGTTTTGTTGTAACTTATGATTTCTCCCACTCATTTTAATTCTTATATGCAACATGATTATGATGAAAATTTATTTAATAGGAATATATATGTAGAATCTATGTGAATTTTATGCCATCTCAGGGAAAGAGAGGGGGTGTCAAGGGAAAGGAAGGGAGGGAAAATAAGTGTAAGTTATACAGTAGTGATTGTAGAACACTGAAAATAAATGAAATATAAAAATATTCCATTTCCCAAAAAAATTAAATGAATTTTGGGTTGTTATTAAGACAGAATTTCCAAGAATTCGTGCTATGATCTTAATTATAATTCTACCATTTTGTCTCATGTATTTATTGGAAGCCACATTCTCATTATTGACAATTACAAAATCAGTATATCAATCAACTCTGAAAAACAAGAAAGATGTTCTGTGTCCTAAAGCATCAAATATTACTCCAAGATTTGACTATGTAAAAGTAAATAAGCATATATATCTCATTAGCATCGAAATTGGCTTTGGTCTTTAGTAAATTGTTAAAGTATATGTATAACAAAAATTTTGTTAAAAAATCTCTTTGTGATTTATTGTCAGTACATGTTTTATTTGTATACTTATTTTATATATCTATATGCCCAGAATCATGTAAAAAACTTTCAGACAAAATGAAGTTTTGAGTGAAAAAATTTAAGAAGCCTTTTTCTTTACTGCCATAAGACTTAATTTACATGGACTATTGGTGTAAGCCTTTAATGTAGTCATATTTAAATTCTTTTTTAAAAAGGCAAAACAAAAAATAAATGCTCCAGTTAAAATCAAATGCCATTGTAAATAGTATTAATTTTTGTGAACAGTGAATCTAAATGTTCTTACTCATTTCCCCTACATTGAAGCTTTAGCTGGCTAAATGTAGGAGGAGATAAAAAGATGACAATAAAGTAGCAAAAAAACTTCTGTGTAAGGAACTAAAACAAGCTATTGTACAGAACGGAGACAGAACATACTCTTCAAGGAGAGGTAGCACAATCTGAATCACCAAAGCAGAATTGTCAAAACTTGGAAAATCACAGCAAGAGAAGGGCCACATTTATGCAAAGCCATCTGTGAAAGTTTAGTTTATTGGGAGTAAATTGTTGTCAAAAGGCAAATTCATGGAATTTTAAAGCATGAAAACCCTGAGATAAGAGAGAACTTCACATGATCAACATAACAAGTGGAAACTATAATTATTTCCTATATGATCGGCTAGAAAATTAATTGAAGGTGAAGAAATTACAGACAATCGGTTTACACCTCACCTTAATCTTTCAGCATCACAATCCTAGCAGCGCACCATGAGAAAATGAAGTGTCAAATTACCCAACAGAAAGTTAAGAAGAGAGAAAACTTTAAAGGAATTTAATGGAAAAAGAAACTTTTTAATGTTTTTTTTTTTTATATGCTCTATTTTATCAAGCTTGCATCTTAGCACATTGTGTTCTTTGGTGATAGTTGGTTTTAAGTATGAAGAGGGTGAAATAGATAGTAACTCATAGCTTTATTTTGAAGAGATCAGGGAACAATTGTAATTCCTCTCCAATGCTTATAAATTTTGAATATTAATTTTATTGTCCTGTTGGTAAAATAAAAGTTCCTATTAGCTTATAACGAGAGAAGGAAGGTCAACCTTGTTTAAGGGTAAGATTTTTCTCTATGGGGGCAGAGCCAAAGCAGCAGAGTAGAAAGACACACCTACTCTAGCTGTTACCAAACAGCCCATAATACAACTGTAAAAAAATGACTCTAAACAAATTCTAGAGCAACAGAGGCCACAAAAGGAAAGCATGAAAGCGATGTCCAGCCCAAGGTAGCTTGGAAGGCTTACAAGAAAGATCTATCACATAGGTCACAGAACAGAGTGCAGCCCATAGAGCCCAGTCCAGCCTTGACCAGGGGGCACCAGAAGGATCAGGAGTGGAGCAGGCCTGTGGGGGAGGGGGGGATTCCTGGCAGCAGTTGCTGTTCAGAGATCCCTCATCCCACAAACCTCAGAGACAGCTTCAAAAGTCAGGGAGAAAGTTTTTTCTCCTGGGTAAGAAGGGAGCAAAGTCCTGCCCTAACCCTGGCCCCAGGTGGTGGCTACATCAGTAGCAGTCTCCATTTTTAGAGCCCTCTACCTAAAGCCCATGGGAGATTCTAGCAGCTAATCTAGGTCTCAGGCCTGAGCAGTGGCCCTGGGGTGAACAAGAGTGTAGGCTTGGTAGGGTTGGTGGAGGTTCTGGAAAGGGAATTCTACTTGCAGATCCTGAGCAGAAAAGCTTTAGTAGCTCCCATAATAGAGCACAGGCAAGGTAAGGAGCAAACCCCTCTCCCTTGCTTGTGCCACCTTGGAGGAATTGAAACCTTACAGATCTCCAAATCATAGTCTCATCTTGACAAAGTACTCTAAAGTCAAGTAACTGGCTTGGAAAAATGCCTACAAAAGGGAACAAATAAGACTATGGAAAGTTATTTTCTTGGTGAACACGTCCATCCTTTAGGAAGAGGAAGAATAATGCTTACCATCATAAGAAGACTTAAAAGCCAAGACTTCTGAATCCAAAATCTCTAAAAAATGTGCAATTGTCTCATGCCAAGGAACAGATCAAAAAGGATTTTGAAAATCCAGTAAGAGAAGTGGAAGAAAACTTGGGAAGAGAAATGAAAGCAACACAAGAAATTCATGAAAAGAGAGTGAACAGCTTGCTAAAGGAGACTCAAAAAGTGCTCTGGAAAACAAAACTTTTAAAAATAGACTAACTGAAATGGCAAAAGAGGCCCAAAAAGCAAATGAGGAAAATAATGCTTTAGAAATCAAAATTAGCCAAAAGAAGTTCAGAAGATCACTGAAGAACATAGTACTTTAAAAATTAGAATGAAGCAGATTGAACCTAATGACTTTTTGAGAAACCAAGAAATTACAGAACAAAATCAATAGAATGAAAAAATGGAATACAGTGTGAAATATCTCATTGGAGAAACAACTGACCTGGAAAAGAGATCTAGGAGAAACACTAAAAATTGTTGGGCCACCTGATAGCAATGATCAGCAAAAGAGCCTAGACTTCACCTTTCATGAAATTGCCATAGAATACTGCCCTGATATTCTAGAACCAGAGGGTAAAATAAATATTGAAAAAATCCACCTGTCACCTTCCTAAAGAAATCTGAAAAGAAATACTCCTAAGAATGTTGCAGCCAAATCTCAGAGTTCCCAGATCAAGGAGAAAATATTGGAAGCAGCCAGAAGAAAAAAAAATCGTGTATTGTAGAACTAAATTCAGGATAACACAAGATCTAGCAGCTTCTACATTAAGGGATAGAGGGGCTTGGAATATGATATTATAGAAATCAATGAAAGTAGGATTAAAACCAAGAATCACCCACGCAGCCAAACAGAGCATAATACTTCAGGAGACAAAATGTTCACTCAGTGAAACAGAGGGCTTTCAAATATTCGTGATGAAAAGACCAGAGCTGAATAGAATATTTGACTTTCAAACACAAGAATCAGGAGAAGCATGAAAAGGTAAACAGGGAAGAGTATATGAAACGATAATAATTGTAGTTCTTGAAACTTTTCTCAGTATTTGGGTAGTTGGAGGGATTATACATATATGTATAACTATAGATATAGACAAATATACCTATATCTATATCAACAGAGGGCGCAGGGAGAGTTGAATAGGAAAAGATAATATATAAGAAGCAAAATTAAAGTATGAGAGAGGAATGCATTGGGAGGAGAAAGGGAGAAATTGAATAGGGCAATTTATCTCTTATAAAAGAAACAAGAAAAAGCTTTTTCAGTGGATGGGAAAAGGGGGGAGGTGAGAGGGAAAATGTGAAACTCTCATTATATTTGGCTAAAGGAAGGAATAACAAGGACACTAAATTTGATATGAAAATCTACCTTACACTACAGGAAATTAGGGGAGAAGCAGAAAAGTGAAGTGGGGAAATGATTGAAGGGAGGGCAAATGAACAAAGGGAGTAATAACAAGTAATCACTTTAGGGGAAGGACAAGGAAAGAAGTACAGAAAAAAGTATAGAATAAATCAGGGGCATGATACAATGGAGGGAAATATACTTAGTCTTTCACAACATGATTATTATGAAAATCTTTACCAAAGCTATACATATATAGCTTATATTGAATTACTTGCCTTCTCAGTGGGGATGGGTTGGGAGGGAGGAAGGGAGAGAAGTTGAAACTCAAAGTTTAAGGAATGTATACTGATAACTGTTTTTGCATGCAACTGGGAAATAAGAAATGCAAGCAATGCAGTATTGAAATCTAGCTTGCCATACAAGAGAGAACGTGGGGATACGGGAAGGTAGGGGTGTGATAAAAAGGAGTGCAGATTGGGGGAAGGGGTAATCAGAATGCACAGTGTTTTGGGGGAAAGGAGGGGAGAGATGGGGAGAAAATCGGGAATTCAAAATCTTGTGAAAATGAATGCTGAAAATTAAAATAAATAATTTTTTAAAAAATATTTTTTCTATGAGAGAAGCTTGTGACACAAAGCTTACCTGATGAGAAGAGATTCATATCTTCCAAAGAGAAGTCAAGGAAAGTGGTAATAAATTGCTTTAATAAGAAAAGGGGCAGCAGAAGAAGAAGAGGAAGGAAAAACTTCCTTCAAGAGGCAAATCAATTACCACCTTCTAAATAAGGCATTTACTGATACTCCAAACTGTTAGTACAGTTCTTCTCTAACAACCTTCCATTTAGCTACCTTATTTCCATTTTATATGTGAAAATCGTTATAAAAATTCATAATATCCCTCCCAACATAATGTAAATTCCTTAATTTATTTCTACATGTGTATCCCTAGGAATCATGTTGTGAGAAAGATACACAGACAGTTTTTAAAAATATATTGGTCCTGATATATTATAATCCCTAATTTCATTCTAATCTGATTTCAAACACTACCTTCCACATGGAGTATTTCCTGTTCTATTAAGGTAGTAGCATGAGTTAGTCAATCAATAAGGGTTAATAAATTACCCACTATATGCGGGACACTTTGCTAATCACTGAAACAGAAGACAACAGGATAGATAATATACTAACAACTAAAAATGATACAAATTAAATTCAAGGTAATCTGGAAAGGGAAAGAGTTTATATTAAGGTGATATAGGTCAGGAGAGGCTTCTTGTGAAAGATGAAGTGTTAGAAGAGATTGAAGTAATCTAGGAGACAAAAGTGAAGAGAAAGTGAATTGGGGTATAGTCACTGAAAATTCCTGGAGGCAGGAAATTAATGATCCTGTAAGAAGACTTCAAATTCTGAAGATGATACCTAAATCATGAACCTGTGCCACTGGGAAGACGGCAGTACTTTCAACAGGAATAGAGAAATTCAGAAGAGAGGAGAGTTTGTTGGGAAAAAATGAGTTCAGTTTTGACCATAATTAAAGATAATATATCTAAAGTGTGTCCCATTCAAGATGTCCAACAGGCAGTAGAAGATGTGAGTCTGAGTGTTAGGAAAGGCAATATAGTTAGATAAATATGGGAATCATGATTATTTATTTATTTAATGGCTAATGAGGTCATAGGATAAAATTATTCAGAGAACAGAGTCTTGGATGGAGACATCATGGGATACCCACATTTAGTAGCATGGCCTGAATGAAAAAATCAGCAAGGGAGATTGAGATAGAATAATAATCAGAAGAGTATTAATAAAACCTGTAAGGAAGAGACTATTAAGGAGAAGGTGATTGACATTATCCAATTTTGCAGACAGGTAAAGAATGATGAAGACTGAGAAAAGACCATTAGGTTCCCAATAATGAGATCATTCATGATTTTGCATAGAAAAATTTGGTTTGACTGATGAGTTCAGAAGCTAGACCATAGAGAGATAAAAAGGTAGTGAATGAAATGAGAGAATACTGAACAACTGTAGATGGTATTTTTAAGGAATTTAAACCATTATTAGGATGATGGCTTGAAAAATTACATGGGTCAGGTGAGGGATTATTGAGAATGAGAAAGACCTAAGAAAGTGTGCAAGTAGTAGACACCACTCAGTGGGCAAGAATAATATGAAGATAACTAACAAAGTGAATATTATAAGGGGGAAATATGATGGAAAAAGGAATGCAATGGAATTGCATACACCTAGGTCAACTTTTCTTTAAAAAGAGACTGGCTACTTCTTTATACGAGAAAACAGTGAAGGAAGAGAAAGCTGCTTAATGCATCTGAGTAATGAAAAATGAGGAAAAGGCAGGAAAGGAAGCCCTAGAAAATGTTTTCAGTTTTTTTCAGTGAAAACAAAGTTCTTAGAAAAGAGGGTGTAGGGAGGGGAAACTATTGAAAGCTTGAAAAGGCTTGAAATGATTATGAAAATCTGCTCTGTGGAACAGGATATGAATCTATCAGAAAATCATTAAAGTATTTCCTTCATATTAGGTATTCCAACTGAGATAATGAAACATAATTTTTAGTAAATCCTGTAAGCAAAGCTTCATGATTTTTCACCAACCTTATTATGTAGTGCATGAGTAAGAGCCTAGGAAGTAGAATACAAGACTGAAACTTGAAAGAACAGGATCATTAATAAGATAAGAGGAAAGGGGACTCAGAAGAAGAGGAGAAGACAGAGTTGAATTGTTTTATCAAAGGATCAAGAAAGCGAGGAAAGGAAAGCACAGTCACTGGAGGGGAGATGGTCTAGGAAAACCTTGAAACATGGAAAAAGTGACGGTTATCTCTAAAGGTGAAAAATAGATTCTGTGTTAAAAGACAAAGGGAGAGTTTGAATACCAGATTGAAATTAGATAAAGGAATTAAAAACATGATGAAGATTTAGTTAAGGTATGTGTGTGTGATTGCAAAATCAAGAGTATTATCCTTCCTCTGTGTACCACTTTTATATAAGTTCAAGAAAGTCATAAACATTGTGGAGGATAATACTCTTGATTTTGTTCTTGGTCACAACATGGAGTACTGCCATGATATTAGGTAGCTCATGTAACAGAACAAATATGGAAACCTGATACCTTTTTCTGAAGTTTGGGCAGGTGAAGGAACAAAGAAAATAAAAAAAATTAAGTTTCTCTTGGTCCCTTATAGCAACGAGGTCAGGCTAGCAGTCTTGCAGGTTATGGCTCAGAAGCTCTCTCCCTGCAGGGGAATTATCACATTTTCCATTATATTCCCAGAGGCTAACACACTACCTAGGAAAAGGTAGGTGTTTAATATTGGTTGGTTGATTAATTGTGTAAAGTCTTTTTAAATGTATAAACATTCAGTCAGGATAAT
Source organism: Notamacropus eugenii (assembly GCF_028372415.1). Classification (NCBI taxonomy): domain Eukaryota; kingdom Metazoa; phylum Chordata; class Mammalia; order Diprotodontia; family Macropodidae; genus Notamacropus; species Notamacropus eugenii. The sequence goes on along the minus strand of NC_092877.1, from coordinate 245,500,890 downwards.
TCTCTGATTAAAAATAGGTCAACCTTTAGCAAATATTTTATTTAACCAGAAGTCACGGTATATAAAGAGAAATATTTGCTCGACAAATTATCCTTTTAAGAAAACCTTACCTGAGAGGAATACATTGAGTTTCTCTGCAAAAATTTATTAATTTTTTTATCTCTCGTGTAGTGCTATAGAAATATTTTGTTGTAAAGGAAAGAATTCTGGAATTAGCTTCAAGAGAGAACTGGGTACGAATCTTTCCTCTGACATTTAATAAGTGAGTTATCATGAACAAGATATACACACACTCATGTATACGTATATACATATATATATATATGTATATATGTATGTTTCTTATTTCTAAAATAGAGATATATCATTTGGACATAAAGTTGTAATGCGGAGTAGATGAAATAACATATACAAATTGAACTGCTAACCTTAAAGTACTAGTCTAACTAGAAGTGACCAAATTTTGCCAAAAAGGGAACCTTCCAGGGGAGGGCCAAAAGGCCTCTGTTGCTAAGAAAGCAATTGAAAGGCTGTGAACAGATGAGTCTGATCACAGAGGTAAGCAAAAGTCAATTGCAATAGAAATAAAGGAACAAAAATATAATTGGAGAGCAGTGAGTAATAAAGTGAAAGAAAAGAATATCCAAATACAAATACGGAATCCTGGCAGAGAATGTGGTTGAACCAGACAGTAAAATAAAAACAAAATATTTCCCTTGATCCTTTCTTTTTTTTTTATGTTTTCTTATTTTTTATTTTTTTTATTTTTTTTTAATAATTAAATTTATTTATTTAACTTTTAACATTCATTTTCACAAATTTTTTCGTTACAAATTTTCTCCCCTTTTATCCCCTCCCCCCCCAAACACCAAGCATTCTAATTGCCCCTGTGACCAATCTGCTCTCTCTTCTATCATCCCTCTCTGCCCTTGTCTCCGTCTTCTCTTTTGTCCTGTAGGGCCAGGTAGCTTTCTATACCCCTTTACCTGTATTTCTTATTTCCTAGTGGTAAGAATGTTACAGTTGATCCTAACACTTTGAGTTCCAACTTCTTTACCTCCCTCCCTCTCCACCCCTTCCCTTTGGAGGGCAAGCAATTCAATATAGGCCAAATCTGTGTAGTTTTGCAAATGACTTCCATAATAGTTGTGTTGTATAGGACTAACTATATTTCCCTCCATCCTATCCTCTCCCCCATTACTTCTATTCTCTTTTGATCCTATCTCTCCCCATGAGTGTCGACCTCGAATTACATTCTCCTCCCCATGCCCTCCCTTCTATCATCCCCCCCAACCCTGCTTGTCCCCTTGTCCCCCACTTTCCTGTATTGTGAGATAGGTTTTCCTAACAAAATGAGTCTGCATTTTATTCTTTCCTTTAGTGGAATGTGATGAGAATAGACTTCATGTTTTTCTCTCACCTCCCCTCTTTATCCCTCCACTAATGAGTCTTTTGCTTGCCTCCTTTATGAGAGATAATTTGCCCCATATAACTTCTCCCTTTCTCCTCCCAATATTTCTCTCTCACTGCTTGATTTCATTTTTTTAAGATATGATCCCATCCTCTTCAATTCACTCTGTGCACTCTGTCTCTATGTATGTGTGCGTGTATGCATGTGTGTGTGTGTGTAATCCCACCAAGTACCCAGATACTGAAATGTTTCAAGAGTTACAAATATTGTCTTGCCATGTAGGAATGTAAACAGTTCAACTTTAGTAAGTCCCTTATGACTTCTCCTTGCTGTTCACTTTTTCATGGTTCTCTTCATTCTTGTGTTAGAAAGTCAAATTCTCTTTTCAGCTCCGGTCTTTTCATCAAGAATGCTTGAAAATCCTCTATTTCATTGAAAGACCATTTTTTCCCCTGAAGTATTATAGTCAGTTTTTCTGGGTAGGTGATTCTTGGTTTTAGTCCTAGTTCCTTTGACTTCTGGAATATCCTATTCCATGCCCTTCGATCCCTTAATGTAGAGGCTGCTAGATCTTGTGTTATCCTGATTGTATTTCCACAATATCTGAATTGTTTCTTTCTAGCTGCTTGCAATATTTTCTCCTTGACCTGGGAACTCTGGAATTTGGCCACAATGTTCCTAGGAGTTTCTCTTTTTGGATATCTTTCAGGCGGTGTTCTGTGGATTCCTTGAATATTTATTTTGCCCTCTGGTTCTAGAATCTCAGGGCAGTTTTCCTTGATAATTTCATGAAAGATGATGTCTAGGCTCTTCCTTTGATCATGGCTTTCAGTTAGTCCCAAAATTTTTAAATTGTCTCTCCTGAATCTCTTTTCCAGGTCAGTTGTTTTTCCAATGAGATGTTTCACATTATCTTTCATTTTTCCATTCTTCTCTCTTTCTTCTGTGATATCATGGTTTCGCACAAAGTCCTTAGCCTCCATCTGTGCCATTCTAGTTTTGAAAGAACTATTTTCTTCAGTGTGCTTTTGAATCTCCTTTTCCATTTGGCTAATTCTGCTTTTGAAAGCATTCTTCTCCACATTGGCTTTTTGAACCTCTTTTGCCAATTGAGTTGGGCTAGTTTTCAAGGTGTTATTTTCTTCAACATTTTTTTTGGTCTCCTTTAGCAGGGAGCTGATCTGCTTTTCATGCTTTTCTTTCATCTCTCTCATTTCTCTTCCCAGTTTTTCCTTCACGTCTCTAACTTGATTTTCAAAATTCTTTTTGAGCTCTTCCATGGCCTGAGCCCATTGAGTGGGCTGGGACACAGAATCCTTGATTTCTGTGTCTTTGCCTGATGGTAAGCATTGTTCTTCCTCATCAGAAAGGAAGGGAGGAAATGCCTATTCTCCAAGAAAGTAGCCTTCAATAGTCTTATTTCTTTTCCCTTTTCTGGGCATTTTCCCAGCCAGTGACTTGACCTCTGAATATTCTCCTCACACCCACCTTGCCTCCTGATCCTCCCAGCCAGCATTTGCGGACTGAGATTCAAATGCTGCTTCCAGCCTTAGGGCTTTTGGTGGGGGCAGGGCTGCTATTCACTATGAGATTACGTTTAGGTGCTGAGGTCGGGGCAGGGCCTCCTCTCAGGCTCAGTTCCCTCAGTGGGTTTATGCACAGACCTTTCACAATGGATTCAGGCTCCCACCCGCTTGGGGAGCCCCTGTCTGCAGCCGCCTCTCAGCTTCTACCTACTGGGGGGGCCCGAATCATGGGGGCACCCCACTCCCCTCTCGACCCGCCAAAGAGACTCTCTCACCGACCCCCGTCACCTGTGGGTGGAGGGACTTGTGCGGCTGCTGGACATCCCGTTCCTGAAGCCTGCTCGGGTCTGTTTCTCTTGGTGCCGTGGCTGCAGGACGTCTAGGCTGGGCTGGGCTCCGCATCTGCAGCGCGACGGACCTTTTGCGAGAGGTTTGCAGGTCCCTCTGTGCGTGGAGGGACCCACGTGGCCACTGGAGATCCCGTCCCCGAAGCCTGCTTAGATCTTTTCCTCTTGGTGCCGCGGCCGCGGCAGGGCTGCACTCTGCTCCCCCTCCAGGCCCCAGTCCACAGCGCGAAGGACCCCCCGCGAGAGGTTTGCAGGTCCCTCTGGAACAGAAATCTCCCTCGCTCCAATATTCCGTGGCCTCTGGGTGCAGAATTCGCCGTGAGTTACTCCCCTGTAGCCGTTCTATGGGTTGTGGGTTCGGAGCTATGTGTATGTGCGTCTTTCTACTCTGCCATCTTGGCTCCGCCCCCTTGATCCTTTCTTGACAGTGAACAGGCCATTTTTCGTGCCAGTTTTAATATTTGAAGAGTTATGCATTAAAAAATCAAATCCCAGCATTTTCTAACTATATAACTCTGTATACATAGAATTGTGCTATTTCAAATGTAAGAAACTTGCATGTAGGATTTAGACAAGGGTTGAGTTATAGAGTGACAAATAGGAGCAAAACTAATTAGTCAGAGGAAGGCATTCTTATTGGTAATACTGTGAGTACTGATGTAGATAAATAAACCCAGTATTTGAAAATAGATGAATACATTTGAATTTATTAATATTTCTACTCAGAAACAAAGTTTAACATTATTACAAAACTTGTTGCAACTTTAAAAAAAAAAACGATATGAAGAGATTTCACCATGGTCACTTTGTGACTATATGAAATTCTTTAATAATTTTAATATAATTTAAGCCAAAAGTCTTTGTCAAAGTGAGAAATCAAATAGTTTGCTTACATCCTTGTTTATGTGTACTGTAATTTTAAGGTGGGAAATTCCAGTGAGAGATTTCGTCAACCAGTGCAAATTGTTATCTTCTCTGACATTTACAGAGGGCAGTGAGAGGTTAAATAATTTACCCAGCATCAGAACCACAGTATGAGTCAGAACCAAATCATAAATTCAATTGTTCTTGACTATGAGTCGAGATTTCTGTGCTCTGTCATGTTACTTCTCAGGTACTCATGGTTAAGTACAGTCTTTTCAAGAGTAGATCCCATGAGGCAGATTTTGAGTTTTAATATCTCTTGATATAACCACATAAATATGTCAGTGTTAAAGGTTATCATATTATTTGATTACCTATATCTTGAATTACTAAAAACATATATCTACCTTTCAAATTCCAGTGAGGCATAGTAGAAGTTGTGGTTTTCCTCTTAAAATTAACCCAAATCAATGAACAATTACTAAATTTATGTTTATATGTGACATCTAGTTGTGCCAGATGTCCAGATTACAAGAAAAAAAAATTAATCTCTACACTTTCAAGGCTTATATTCACTTGGGAGAGCAGAAGAGACATAGCAACTAAACTAAGAAAATGAATATGAATTGATTTGAGGAGAGCAAAACAACTATGTAGATTAAAAACTATGAAAATCAGAAAGCACTTCTTATTAGACTATAAACTGAATCTTGATGAAAACTAGAATTTCTAAGAGACAAAAAAGATAGAATACATACCAGGCATAACATGCAACTTTTGCAAAGTCATGGAGGTCAGAAATAGAATTCTCTTTGGAAAAGTAGGCCAGTTTGGTGGGAATTCAGGTTTTATGATAGAAGAAACATACAATGCCCCTGTAAAAGATCAACTGATGCCAGATTAGGAAGGACTTAAACTGGTACACTGTGGTATTTAACCTTAAAGAGCATTTTGACGTTTTGGCAGAGGATTAATAAGCTCAGCTTTTGCTCTGGGGAAGCCATTTTGAAATTTTCTGAAGAAGAAATAGAAAATAAATTGGATGTCCAACTAGCAGGTTTTTATAAGTGATGCTAGGACTAGAGTCTAAAGGCATGAAGAGCTGAATTCAAACTTAGCCTCAAACAGTTATTAGCTGGGTGATCCTGGGCAAGTGACTTAACCTCCATATACCTCAGATTTCTTAACTTTAAATTGGGAAAATTAATAGCACCTAACTCTCAGCGTTTTTTGAGGACTAAATGACATCATAATTGTGGAATACTTAACACAGGGCCTGTCACTTAGTAAACCCTAAATTATTATTATTATTATTAATATTAATATTATGATGATATTTCAAGTGAGAGGTGGACATTTTGTGACTGGAGAAAATTGTATTCATATTAGATATATTGTGGAGATAAAATTAACAAGACTTCTGTACCTGATTGTATAATAGGCAGAGAAAGAGAATGGTGACTAAGAAAATCTTACCTCCCAATCACTTCCTCTGAGTACTATAGTTTAATGAGGGAGAAGGAAAAGCTACCTTTTCAGTATTGTAAGTTAATACCCAAAAGTGATATTTTCATCTACAGCTATCACTTTCCTCCTTCCACTCTTAGGGAGGTGTAGAAACACAAAGAAAGTATCAGGACAACCAATCAATAACCTTTCAAACAAATCACCTATATTCTAAGCATTGTGCTGAGCCTGGAAAGTAATAGAAGTCAAAGGACTCCTCAACATGCAGAGTGTCATTTTTGTAAAAGTCTCTGATGTTCTCCTCCACTCGGTCTGAGTATACTATCCATTGATTGATAGGTGAAAGGCTGACGGGTGGGGTGGGGTAGGCTCCAATTCCGTAATTGATAACTGAGTCTGAATATCCATATGACTCTTTGGCAGTAGTAAATCCTCACAACTCCTCCCTCAAACACATATGCTCAGGTATAACACATGGGGCACTCCCAATTCCAAAACAGAGAGTAGGTTTCTCGAGGGCCAGGTTCAACATCACCTGTTTCTTGACATCTGTTCAAAACCATAGCTCAAATGTACACTGTCCTGGGGTGCTGGGAGGGGAAAGATGGGGAAAAAATTTGGAACTCAAGATCTTGTGGAAGTGAATGTTGAAAACTAAAAATAAATAAAGATATCTGTTAAAAAAAGGAAAAGAAGATTAAAAAAAACAAAAAAAACAAAGCTTACGAGAACCTGAAAGATAAGTTTACCCATTTTATACTCAGCCGGGGGACACAATTAGTTCAAAGCAAAAGCATTTAAACAAAAGTAGCAATAAAACATTTCCACCATAAACCTAGAAAACACTCTTCAACTAATATCTATTCATTTGTAAAAGTGGACGTGGAGAATATGTGTGGGCTGTTTTACTGGAGCTATATAGCACATTTGTCACCCTCTGGTATCTGGGTAAGAAATATTATACTGTAAACCTTCAATGCAAGTTTGGTCACCTATAAATTTGATAATGCTCTGGGCAAAGTCCTGATTGTCACGGATTATGGCTTTGAACTTCCCAATGTAGCCACTGAGTAAATCCAGGGCTTGGGCATACAGTCTTTCCAAACACACTACCTTTGCCTCCATGGTGTCAGGTCCCTTTCTTGCTCTTTGTGATCTCTAGTTGGAATATCTCTTCAGATATTTATAGAATGCTTTGCAGTTCAGAACTTAGTACATCATTCCTCTAATTCTGATACATGCACATCTATGTACATAATATAGAAGTAGATAGATGAAAGGCAGAGTACTATATCAAACTCCAAAATATCTTTCACACTTTATCTTGGTCTCATAAAATCACAGCTTATGTTTAGGACTTCGTCTATTCCCATATGAATTATTGCAATAGAAAACTTATTTTTATGTCTACATCATCTTTCCTCATTTCAACACATCCTTGGCACAACTCTCAAAATGTTTTTGTTTTGTTTCTTTTTATGAGTCAATCTGACCATGCTACACATCTATGAACTCCAGTGGCACCTTATTGTCTCCAGTATCAAATATTAATTCTTGTTTTTGATCCATAAAATCCTCCAGAACCCATCTACATCCTGTATTGTAAGTGTCTTATACATTACTCCACTTCCCACATCCTAGAGTTGTTGCACACTTGTGGGTCTCCACTCTTCATCTCTCTACATCTTCAACAGACTTGCCCCTTTCCTGGTACACACTCCCTTTTCACATTCACCTCATTGAATCCCTCTCTTACTTTTAGAGAAAGCTCAAATATCATTGTCTATACAAAAGATTTCTTTTTCTCACAACTACTCATATCTTCTCTTGCTAACTACCTTCTATTTATTTTGGACATATAATATATATATATATATATATATATATATATATATATATATATATATATATATATATATATATATATATATATATATATATATATATATATATATATATATATATATATATATATATATATATACTTACACACAAAAATACACAATACATATATATGTACACATACATATTTACATATATACGTGTCTGTGTGCAAGTGTGTTCGTGTACTCCTGGATTGAATGTAAGCCCATTGATGGTAGAGATTGTTTTATTTTTCCATGTATAGCCTCAGCACCTTCCACAGTTCCTGAAATATATCAGCCTTTTAATGTATGCTTGTGCTTTGATTAGTAATCAACTGAGGGCTGTTCTCAGCCTGGATAACCCCTGATGAATTTTTTAATGGAAGTATTATTGTCCCCATATTATGGAAGACTAATGGAAGTTACTTACTCCAAGTCACATAGTTTGAAAAAAATATAGAAAGCAAGACTTGAACCTGAAGCCTTCTGCTTCTAAACTATTTCACCTCTCATGAACACTTACGGTAGAAGGAAAAAATAGAAAGTTCTACTTTAGCATACTATCTAGTATGTTAACTTTTAAAAGGTGTCATCTGAATGCCTTATTGGCCTTATAGTCCCATGAGGCTATGTCTTAAAGTAATCCTGAAATGAAGATTTCATTACCTTAAGGTTAGAGGGCTGCCCCAATATTCGAGCTTCCTAGTACTACTTTTAAGCTAGTGAAAAGCATCTCCTGTTCAAAGGGGCATAGAGTCTACTACATCCCAAAGGACTGAATGACCCATTTGGAGAACATGAAAGATCAAGTTAGAGAAAGAACTTCACATCTCCCCCTCCACACACCTCACCATTACCTCTCCACCCTAGATAATAAATTGTTTCTCTCTTCTAAGGTATACAAATAAGAATCAAATACATTGCTTAATAATCATCAATAAGACACAACTTTAATAACTTGTGAAAGCTTACCAGAATCACTAAGTTTCTTAGGTAATTCAGTAAAATTGTTATACATAAGAATTCAAAATAAGTGACCTTCAAATGAATTGCATTGGATTTGGAATGTAGAGTGCATTGTATCAAGTGCCTGTGCTATTCAGTACATGTAATATACCAGGATATCTTCAGACTGATGCAAGATCACTGACTACAGATGTAACTTTTATAAGGATGATTAAATGCTATTCATGCCATGAAAACACTTCTGAAAAGTATCTGGAATATTCAAACACTAATTTCACCAAAACTGGAGAGGTCTCAGCTAATCAACCTGAAAAATGCTTCATTCAACAATAAAAGATTTAATTCTCCATGGTCCTTATCCCCTTTAATGTGGCAGAAATGGTGAGCCAAGTAGATTGATTATCCCTGG